>NW_022280035.1:14170865-14208771 GCF_004355925.1 Anarrhichthys ocellatus | reverse complement strand
CCCCCCCCCCCCCCCCCCCCTCCTTGAAGGTTCAGGAGGTTAATTATTCAACATGAGAGAGGATTTGTTGGAGAACTAAGAGTGGACACAAGCCACCAGAAACCTCTCACCTCTTTTGTTCAACTCACTCGCCAACTTTCAAACACACACTTAGTCCCATGGATAGAGGCAACTCACTCTTTCATCCGTTACGCGCCTAAACACACGTGCACACAGAGCAAGACTAAACACAGCTGCATCAGAGCGCACAGTCTCGATCTACTCTGCGAGCGACTCTTCCTACCGTTGTGGTTTTGCTGCAGGGTCTCCAGCATGCTGGCAGAGTCGGTTGCCCCCAGCTCGGCCAGTCTGCGGCTGGTGGCGCTCAGCTCTGACCGCAGGTTGGTCACCTCCTGGCTGGCGGACTGAATGGCCCCATCGATGCGCTGAGCCAACTGCTTGTTGTCATCCATCATTTTCAGGATTTTTGCCTGAGGAGGAGAGGGGAATCCAGACAAGGTGTCATGCTGACAAGTTCTACATCTCCTGTGAAGGAAGGTGTCCTCAAATTAATCCTTCCTCTTTCTCCTTTTTCTGTCTGTTCTCGCTCCCTTTTTATAGGAAAAGCCAAGTTAAATCCTCAAAGCAGTTTGTCCTTTCCCTTAAAGAGAGGCGTCCAGCTCAGGGGAAATGTGTGTCTTTGGAGGCGGTGTATGTGTGGTGTGATTGTGTCAGTGTGACAGCATGCCTGTGTGTGTGTGTGTCTGAGAGTTCGGTAACAGCATGAGTGTGTGTATGTGTGTGTGTGTGTGTGTGTGTGTGTTAGAGAGCCAGCACTGCCCCTGTGAAATGTGCTCCCTGCAGCTGACTGTTGAAAGGACACAGAGCATTGAGAGATGACAAGCACCTTTTTAAATGGACTGTACCATTTGCAGAGAAAGCCGGGGGGAGGGGAGGAGTGAGCTAGACCATATAAGCACATGGAAGTCAGAGGTCCCTCAGCACAGCTGTCTTCAGGAGATAATGCTGTGAGGTTCAGGGATTGTGTGTTTGACTGAACAGACACACAAGACATTTGGCTAAGCCTGTGAACACTGACTTCAGTGAAACACTGCAGCCTTTCCTCTTTTTCTGTCTGTTTGCACTGCATGCACATCCCTCCATGAACCCATTGACAATGGGAAGGAAGTCATTAGTTTGACAAAGAAGCAGTTGTAGGAAAAAAACAACAATAATCGTTGTGCAAACAAAGCTGTCTTCACAGTATCACAGCGAGGCATTTTCTCCTGCAAACCAATGGAATGTTCTATGTCTTACAAATTCCATTAAGACGTTATATTTTGATTTCCGTAACCACAAGAATGTTAAGGGATTAGTTAGTTGATCAGTCGCAAAGAACAAACCAAAGACAAACATCTGCTTGATCCAGCCTCTCAAAAGGGAGGATTTGCTGCCTTTATGGGTTTTTTATAATTGGTAATTAAATATCAGTATTAATAGATTTAGATGGGCTCTGAGAAATTGTGTTAAGGACTAAACGACTATCAAAAAAATCCATCATGAGATTTGTAAATAGTAAAAGTAATGGTTTGTTGCAGCCCAGATTATATTGATCAAAACCAAAAGGAGGCTCATTATACTAAGAAGGTTTGGGGTACTTCTATATAGATTTATTTTTATTTTTGAACCTTAAAGGGGGATTTGAGAGCACAGGGAGAACAGAATCTATGCACACTCAAGAACACACTTAACCACATTTGAGTGCTGAGATTTTTGTGCAAAATAATAGGTTGTGTTTTTTTCTGTGTTATAGGAGTTAAGAACAAAAACAATATCAATTATAATCGTTTTTAATTATTATTTTCACACCATTAGCCGTAGAGCTGGTAGAGATTAACTGTCTGGACACCGATGCCACATTTCCACTGAACATGGCACGGCTCTACTCAACTCAACTTGCTTGGAACCGTCCTTTTTTGGTTTCCATTAACAAAAGTTGTAGATGGTACCTGGTCCTTTTTGGTACTACGTCAGTCGAGGTTCCAAGCGAGCTGAACCGACAATAAAAGGTGGAGTTAAAACACTACAGCCCACTGATTGGTCAGAGAATCGGCACTAGTGCGACATGGGACATCCTTTACAAACGGTTGCACGGTAACATCAATTGTTTTGTTCACTCGACCCAGATTTTTACAAAGGGCAGTCGGGGGAAATTATTTTGAAATGTGCTGTACCAAAAGTACCAATTACCATGAGTTGTGTTGAGTCAAACAATTTAGTGGAAAGAGGCATTAGGCGGGGCAGGTGGCTTGAACCCAGGACTCCTAGTTGACAAACTGGACACACAATACTGCTACATCACTGAATGCTAGAGCAGAAAAAAGTCTGTTTTCCTGCTCTCAGTATCCAATCCAGGAAAGACGTTTTGACAGTAGGCTCTTAATTGTTGGTTGTAAAAATAAGCACTTATAATTAACTACTCTGAATGGTTGTCTTTGAGCACCGGGGCTGAGGGAACTGCCCCAGTTCCCACCCAACACCCCAACTCAACCTCAGCTATGATCTGATATTTGGCTGTCAAAGCATGCCCACTCACTCGGCAGTACAGCTGTGTTGTTATTGTTTCCCAGGATCATGTGAAGCGAGACCCCGACCCATCCTGCATGTGGTGAGCACAGATCTGCCACCACGCTGCACAGGGCAGCGAGCAACTGCTGCGCACTGTTGCCGTTGCCTCAGGCACTCAGAGCGTGTGTGAGCTTAATATTGAACACTGTGGTCTCAAATAAAACCTAACTGACCGTCCGCTACAGTATGTAAGCAAGAGGATGGGGAACAACAAACACACACATACACACTCACACACCTCCCCCCCGTTCATCCATCTGCCCAGACACAAGTCACCCCTCCCGCTCAGTGAATGAACATCGTGTTGTTATTTATAGATGACCCTGCTGCTGCATATGATACATTAGTCACAGGGGAGGGCAGGGAAAGACACACGCATACTGCACACTCATTCACACACACACACTAGGGGACTAATAATCCCAAAGTCACTTGATGTTCATTAATGGGATTCATCTCTTGCCAGGTGTCATAAAAGTCTATTGGACCCTTCTGGGTAATTAAGATGCTGTGTTATCTCAGCGTGTAAGTGGATTTGTTTTTATCCATCTATATATCTTATCTCATCCTTTCAGTCTTTGCTCATGAGTATGTATCCTGACAGTAAACCTGCACACTGTATGTTGGTATTCACATTCACCTAGGGCTGCCCCCCAAAACTTTTTTTTTTTTTTTTTGGTTGCGTCATTGAATAAAGAGCAATGCAGGGGCAACAGCATGGCAGGCTGTAAACTTTACAAACTTCTCAAAATAGTGACGGAGGAAGAGAGGGATAATGGAAAGAGACAGCAGCATGAGGCGTGAGACAGCGTGGGGCCGGGAAGCGTGGTTCGAGTCTGTTGGCGGCTCTGATGCTCTCAGCTCCACTGATGACTGGCAGTGAAGTCAGCTAAACTACTTCTGAACCAGCCGACGGTAGAACCTTCTCCGCTGCTGTCCGGTGTGATTGACTCTTCGGCTGACAGCGCCGTCAGCAGCCTGGCAGGAGAGACTTTTTAAAAAACGAACTAAGACGAGGACCAGATCTGATGTTTTTTGCGTCACAGATGATGAACAAAGGCATTGAAACGTGGGTCTTTGTCGTAAAACATGAGACTAATGTCAGGAGGTGGTTTTTTTGTATTTGTAGGTATAGTGTGTTGAAGAGAAGACGCCAGTAATAATGCTGAGTGTGTATAAACACAAAAAAATACCAATAAGAGCAGAAAGCCATAAGGAACAACAGCTAAACAATGAAAAACACAATCGTAGAAATGGTTCATTCATCGGTTACTGGTTTATTGCGAGTTAAGCTCCAAACATGTGGACGTGAGTTGTAAATGTGACTCACGTCTCTGGGGGTCTTGAATGTGTCTGCTGGTCAGCGGAGTGCATTAGGACCCACTGGCACACTGAGGATCAGTCATTAGTGGTTGTGCTGGGGGTGTGGATTAGCATATGAATGTAGACATAACAGTGGGGATTGGGATCAGTGCTTTATTGCAGCAGGCCTTTTGCAGCCACGTCACCGCATTCATCTTAGGCCTGCATGCAAAAAGTTGCAGCGCTGAGGTCTGTATGTATACAGTAGATTTTAAGCCTTCGCTTATTTAATGTTTTACTTACTGGGGTGCAATTTTTGTTGCCAAGCAATAACAGTCAAGACTCGAGTATTTACTGGGATGGTATCTGTTGCCCGGCAACAATAGAAACAGAATCCAGCTGTGGTGGGAAACAAAACACGACAGAAAATCTATACATAAGTCACTGTTACAAACTGCTTATCTAAAGCGGTTTTTGTGTTGTCATGTAAAAGCATTATGTACAAAAAACTATCACACCATGAAAATACTGAAGAGGTGTCTCTCAAAAAAAAAAAAAGAGCACTTGTGTTATCTTACTGCAGTGGCGATTAGTAGTATAATTTAGGAAGTACATGTATCTCGCTCTTTTCTTTTTTTGTTCCAGTAGTCTCTCAGTGTAAATGATGACCAAACTAGAACATTAATATGTAAGGTTATCTACATAAAAAGGAGTTTTACTCAAGCTCACATTGTGCCGCGTCTGCATAAGTTTACTTCTGTGCCGTCTCATAAAATTGCTAAAAGATTCTGACAGACAGCCGTGGACTAAGAGATGTAATTTAGTTTTTTCCCTTAAGATAAGCTTCATTAATGAATCATTGCCTGGTCCCACAGGAAACTGTTACGTGAGGAGCATGCAGAAATAGGAATCTGTATTTGTCTGTGTGTTCGTCATCAACGTATCTTGAAGAATACATTTAACAAGCATCACTCATATGGGTTATTATATTAATATTATTTCAAGAGTGAAAAGCAGTTTTTTTAACTTTAGGAAGGACAATGTTTTGTATTTATAGTAGTTTCTGCTTACAGCAGTCAGGGTAGCTGTGCAGAAAATCTCATTTCAATGAAAAGATACTCCACCACAATCTGTATTTAGTGGTTCACAGGATGCCTCTGCAATGCAGAACTTTTTGGCTGCACCAAAATCACCTGCTCATTGATAGCATCTGGAAAGGCCAGCCGATGAGGTAGAAAAGGTGCTGTAATGCTCATGTGCATTCTTGGGTTGCTTGTTTTTCTACATTTTCCGGACAAAAAGGAAATGGTTTAATGTCCCCAGAGGAGTGAGGAAATTGTTTTTTTGTAGCTGAATGCTATCTAGATCTCTTATCAAGATCTTATCTTATCTTAGGAGTGAGCGGGGCTCAGCAGAAACAGTGGGAACACAGTGCACACAAATAAACACACACTGTGATGGCAGGTGGAGAAATATCGGGAGACATCGAGGAAAAGAGACAATAGAAAGAGCTACTGATAGAGATGTTCCCGTAACGCATCAGGTCGGTGTCATTTGTGCCCACTGTTGTGCAGGAAGTCTAACATCTTGTCACTTGTGGGTAGCACCAAAAAGAAAAGAAACCATGCCCTCAGGCTCCTTCCACAAATAGAGAGCTCTCATTTGGGCAACAGATCCTGCGTGACAGAATCAGAATAATCCGAAACTATTGTGCTCTTCTCTGTATGAGTCACTACTATAACCAAACAACCCAGTATCTCCAGGGAAACGTTTACCACAGCTTTTAGATTTGCTCTCGCTGGGTTATGATGTTGTGGATCTGCTTTCATTTTTT
The DNA here is from genome assembly GCF_004355925.1 of Anarrhichthys ocellatus. Lineage (NCBI taxonomy): Eukaryota > Metazoa > Chordata > Actinopteri > Perciformes > Anarhichadidae > Anarrhichthys > Anarrhichthys ocellatus. Next base: position 14,203,028 of record NW_022280035.1, on the reverse strand, counting down.
GTAGTTTACAAAACGGCTTTACTGGATTTAACGTTAATATACGTCTACGGTTCATTGTATACATTGTGTAAAGTTCTAATAACAAAGAAAGTTTGTTTTGGGGTTAAAAAAAGGTAACTGGGGGGGGCAAATTAAGTGAACACTTGAGCTAGTCTGGTAATGAAGAGGAGACCAACTTTGATAAGGAGTTTGTATCCACTGGCTTTACTCGTAGACGAGACAGATAACCCAGATAACGCACTCTCTGGCGTAAGTTTCTTAAAAGCAGTTTTCCATAAAAAAGTGCATCTCAGTCATGCATAAAGGATCATATTTGCAAAGAGGGAGCAGACAAGTAACTGTCAATCCGAGACAAAAGAGACACAAATCTTGTAAAAACACAGAATTATGCTCACTGAACTAATCTGTTTATTCTCAACCCTCCCCTTCCTTCACCGTTTGAACTGTCTGAAAATGGATAATACTGCAGCTGGAGAATAAGAGAGAGACGGCTCTGTGCAGCGGCAACTGTCTGCCCGACCCCAGGGGACTCTACAGACAGTTGTGCAAGTAACAGGTCACCATTTTGACACAAACCAAACCCTGATGAATACTCCAAGTGCTAGTGAGGGACATACTTTAGTTCCTTATCTCTGAAGATAAACAAAGTTAGGCAATAGTTGGTGAACATGGAGCGTTTAGCAGCTTAACAGCCAGATGTTTCTCACAGGAGTTGGAGACAAGCACCAAGCTAAAAGGAGAGCGAATATTGGACAACTCCAAATGAATGCTACTGTGGATCTGCTGGATGTGAAAATATGCAACTGTTGGCCTATTACCTTGTAAGATGATATGCTGTGTTTAATTCACATTTTATGAGTCATCTCTGAATCAAGGAGTTGATTCTGAATCACTGACTCAATCTAATTAGCTTTTTTAGTCAAAGTAGTTATGCAATTTACATGAATTATGTACAGCTGATGCAAAGTTAGTCATTTTTACCACCCAAAGCTTTATTTGTCTTGTACAGTACTCTTTGATGGTAAAGTAAAAGTCAGAGGAGATGAGAGATTTTGATAGTAAATGTGTTAGCCTCTGAGCTTGATCCAAGATGGGACCAGCTATCGGAAATCAATACGATTCAGCTGCTAAAACTGACTTTAAAGTCTTAATATCTCAGTAAAAACTGCTTTATTATTTTCCTTTCCCTGATCCATCATTATTTTTCTATCCCAAAGTCTGTAATCATAATCACCTCACTGAGATGAGCAACTCATGTCGGGCAGCAAACATGCTCCCAGTGTTTGTTGACACACACTGATAAGTTTTCCATTCCGTCTTACAAGGGTGTGGAGTTTAGGGGGGGGGGGGCAAGTGTGTTGTTGGAATAGCCTGTCCTGTATCCTCATCCCGACTCTCCCAATTTCTCTAATCTCTTGTTCCATTCACACTAAGCTCCCGCTCGCATCCTCCCGCTTTCACATTGCCCTGTCAGCGTGAGGCAGATCCAGACAGCGATGGCAAACATTTTTTGGGCACGCCATACTGCCAAATGAACCCTGGCTCTGTGGTGAAGGCTAAAGGCTAATCTCAGACACGGAACAGGTTTGCGGGCTTTGATGGGAATTAAGATACACCTCCCTTTTGAGTGAGACAAGCAAGGAACAAAGATCTCACACAAGTTTATAGGCAAAATAGAAAAAAAATGCTTTGATGTCTGAATCTGGTTGAGCGACATCATCGATCAAAAGAGCTTCCAATTAAATACACAAGGTAAAGAGTATTCATAAAAACTACATGGAGCAGGGCGGCGCCCCGGTAGCTTATACCTGGTAAATCAAGAACGCCGTGTTTTAAAGCTGAATCCTTAAAGCAGCAGCGCGGGTAAGAATACAACAAGCTACAGAAACATGAACGTTTCACTTCAGCCAAAAAATATCAATATATTAGAGGAGTAAGACAATTATACTTATATATACAGAACATTCAACCAACTCAATATTCAACCTCATAAAATACAGCATCAGAATAAAATCTCATTAGGCTGATGGTGAGTAAATATGTAAATATGTTCAAAGATGACTGTAGTTAAGCTTACACAGTAGCTGAGAAATTAGTGAGGCTTAGTTCTACTACAGCGGCTCTTTTCATATCCACACACAGATGTTTGCAAAACAACACAAACAAAAAAAAAAAAGGCTTTTCAAAGACCAAATGCTGGAGACGGCTGAACAAAGATTTAAAATGCAGTTCACGACTGCTGTTAAAATTAGTCCTAAACAATGTCATTGGCTGGTGGCCTGAAGAGCTCGCAGATGGTCCATTTTTCCTGCTGAAAGGGAGAGAGTGTGGTTGCACATCTGACGCCGTTAGTGTTCTAGCAGCTAAAATCCCTGCGTAGGTGTGTGCGGTTTCACTTAGAGTAGTTAATTGCGTGTGTATGCATGTATCTCTGTCTTTGTGTGTGAGACAGAGAGAGAGCGAGAGAGTAATTGTGCGTCTCAGGTTGAGGGGCAGCTCCCGTCTCCTCTGCTCAGTATTCAGCAGCCGTCATCTCTGTGACGAGGATTGAGAGAAGCTCTGTTTAGGTGCTGTAGGGGGGGTTGATGCTGGCCAGCTTGATGCATCATTTCAAAACCACTTTCCTTCAAAAAGGCACAGCACATGGATGACAACACTTCAACAACAAAAATGGAACTGAAAAAACACCAAAAATAGATTTAGTTACCTTTATTCGTAACAATATGAGGGGAAGAGGCGTTATACTACAGAAATGTATTTTTAATATGCCGTTTGGAGCCACCCAAATATACAGCAGCACATTTCAAAGTTCATTGTTGATCACAAATTTAATTATCCTTTGCATTTATAATTTTTCTGGAGTGACAGCGCCCCCTACATTATTTTTCTCCTAAGGTCATGCGTCTTTGGTACTGCTGTTAATCAGCTGATGGGCCTCAGACGGGACCCAGTCTTTTATACCATCTGCGGTCTCAGCTCTGCGTGCGTTACTGTTACTCCATGAGATGACTCGTGACACGGTGTAACATACGGAGTGCTGAGGTCAATAACTTTGCTTTGTTAGGAGTTTTTACAATCTGGTCATTTGTCATCACCCAATCTTGGAACCCATCGGTCTGGCGTTGGATAAGCCTCTGGGGGGTTCCTATGTAGCCAGCACATATACAGGCCAAGACTTCCTCTTCCTTGCGCTGCTCATTGTTAACAGTCCAATGAGCAAATGGAGATGCATGACTGGAGTTGGATTTTAGAAACAACATATAGGCTACAGCCGGATTGTTTCACAGAATTTTAAACCTTTTTAAGTATAAAAAAGTAGTTAAAATTAGCTCCACCTTTACCAACTGGAGCTTTAAAGTGAGAAACACATTAATGCATCAATAATTACAATCCAATGATACAAGCCTACCGTAAATATATTACATTATATATTCTACAAGTATATTTTTGTACTCTCACTTCAGTACCTTTTTAAATGCATGACTTTTGCTTATAGCAGAGTATTTTAACACTGTACACAAGTAAATCATTTAATCATGAACAAATTGGTTGAATAATTAAATATGAATGGCGATAACACGCAAAACATTCACACTCAAATTCACAAAGCATGGTACACCAGATGGGGTCCGTGTTTCAAGGCAGGCCAGGTGGGTTGCTGGAATCACTGCAGACCAAACTAGAGGCGGTTGCTGCGCACCGCTACAGAGGAACTGCACCCGGAGAGAGAGCCAGCCAGTCCACCAGTGGAGAAGTGTTCAATCATTTTGAGTCATTATGAAACTGTGGTGGGACAAAATAAGACATTTGGCGGGCCGCCACAGTCTAATTAATGAGAAGAACTGGTATTCATATCTGGATTCAGCTCAGTGCCAATGAGTTGATCTAGTGGAGCACACCAAACTTCATTTTGGAAATTAATGCAAATTATATCAATACCAAATGATGTTTATACTTGATTAATTTGCAGCAGAATTAAGTTGACTCCCATTGTCATTATGGTTACGGAGAAGAAACGAGAATCAATTTTAGGAATGAGGAGAGCAGCTTCTAGAACACCATGGGGAATCAGCTTTCCCATTCGTTGTACTTCTACTCAAAATATGCAGATCTTTGCAAATTAACTCATTACCGCCAGTATGAAATTAGCATTGAGTGCTTACCGAGAGCCTTATTGCTGATTATGGGAACAATGGGATGTGGAAACCTATGGGTGCTTCGTGATTACAGCCAGAGCCGAGAAGGAAAAGCCAAAATCAGCACCTGTGTGGTAGGAGGTGAAGTGTTTATGCTTTGTTGTATGGGAGAGTTAGCGTTCCTAAAGTTTCTGCTCCATAGTGTAGACACCAACATTGTACACTTGGTTATTACAAGAATCATACTTTTACACATGTATATTTAAAGCCAACTCTTCATTATACTGGTAACTGAACACGACTGATCTATACGACACAATAACAGCCATATGCCGTATGACTCCACGCACTCAAATATTCGGCGTGTAAATGCTGCACTGAAGTTGAAAGACTGCATTGAGCAAATGGTGGCAAACAGATTAATATACATGTTTTGTTTTGCCAGCTCTCCCTATAAAAAAAGGTTACTTACAAATGTATCCTGCTCAAATCTAAAAGTAATTACTCCCGTCTATGCGTTGGCAGATAAAAAGGTCATCGCTGTTTGGCCCCGAGCTGATAGAGCAGCGCATGGCCCAACATCCTCCAGCACTCAGCTGGGTTTGGACAACAAATGAAGGTAGTGAAAGATAAGCTCAAAAGTGTGATAATGCATTTTTTTCTCGCAGAGACTAATCTGAGTTTTGCCAATAGGGAGACGAAGCACTAGTGTTTGAGGATGACTTGCAGCTGTTAACAGTCCAGTCCAGAGTTCTGCATGGTTGGGATTAGCTTGCTAGCTGTGTATTCAAATATTGGACTCAGTGAGCACGGCGAGCGCCGCTGTGAAGTCAATTATGATTGGAAAAGTGGAGTCTTAAAGAAGTAAAGTAAGTAGAGGCGCGAGGTGAGGTAAATATTTACATGTCAGTCATTCAGCTCGCCTGCTGTGTGTATGCGAGTGTTTGTGTCTGCATGTGGCTCTCCTTCAATGTCACAAGAGTCAAAAGATACATTTTTAAAAAAAGCTGAGGACCTTGGTGACACCCGAAAACTGCAGCATCTGAGGATCATGTCATGGAAGTTAATCTGTGGCGATATTTGATTGATTTGTTTTTGCTCGCCTCCTCATCTACCGGGCTTCCGTGTCTGACAATAAGGACACTTCGGTTCAGAGGCTCCGCCCCTCTCCTTGCAGATTAAAACAACCTCTAGCCCAAGTTCAGAACTAGAAAAAGTATTTTTTACAAATTATTCGTATTGATATGCCTTATGTGCTTTAGATTGAGTTTATGATAACAGTCGAGTCTTCACTGTCTGGCGTATGCCCCCAGACCTTTTTTTATTACTGATTAATACACTGATAGATACAACGTAATCATTAATTGACTAATTATATATGCATTTAAAAAACAATGAAATTTGACAATCAGTAATTCTATTTCCTTAATGATAATGCAATATTTTGCTCATTTTAAAAAGGTTTTATGCCATGCCTCAACACATCCTCCATACACAAGGTTGCTACTGTGCATAGTTCCCACAAGTCTACTGAATTCATATCAGTGGGACAAGACTCACAGGTGGACCTCAAAGGCATAGGAGTGATTAATCTGCATGAGAGGTCTGGAGGAAGAATGAACATGATTTATGGCCTCTCTCACTGTTATTTACAACTTGTGTCAAAAGCAGATAGAAGGTAACTCGCGGGAGCATCCCAATGAGGAAAGACGAAATCAAAGGTAGCTACAGTGTAATTAACTGAGGGGAGAGAGAGAACGAGTAAAAGGAACAGTGCTGAAATCCTATCCGTGTCAATAGGAGCGTGTCCACGGGCAAACACGGAGTTAAGACAGTACATGGTAGAGAAACACAGTGAAACTCATATTTAAGAAATGATTTCCTCCTTGTAAATGTTGACAGCGGGAAATAAACTTGAATAAGGAAGAAGCAATTATGTGTGTGACACATTTCAGGCTTTCCAAAAAGACAGAAGAAAAGACTGGGAAGTGTACTCGACATGGCTCAGTCAAGTTAGCGAGTGATCAATATTCAACAACACTCACAGCCCAGATCAATGGGTGTGCTGCTGCAATATTCAAGCTATTCTTATTCTAAACTGAATGCACACCCTCGGAAAACATAATGAATATTTCATGACAGTGACACACATGCTGACATCAGAGCGGTTTGTCATTCTCTGTCTTTTCTGTCAAAACTTGTGAGAAAAATTGTGGGCATCATTTATAGTGCGGAGGCAGAATCTCATAGTTCAAGGTGAATGATAAGGGAAACGCAGAATTCATAAATAACGTTTATGTCAACAGTATAACTGTCAGTCAGGACACTTAACCGTCTCCTTTGTCAGTATTGATCCGAATATATTTCAATCTATGTTTGGGTCAAATCGCATCATCTGTCAATCTGATGGGTTTCTACCTTTGCTTTGCTGTATGAGACAGCTTAGCATGCTTTGTTTAAGTGAGTATTAGGAGTTTGATTAAGCTCAACATTATGTAGGAAAATGCCTTTGTTGGGATTAAAACATGAATAAATCAGCAAAGCAGCGAGGGTCAATTAATCCCAAACAAAGTGTCATACTTTCTGAACAGTAACGACCACATAGCACACTGCTTTGTGTGATGCATCAAAGAGATGCAGCCTCTTTCATTATAACACCGCTGTTTACATACTGTGATCAGCTGACCTTTTCAGACAGAGCCACCGCACTGCAAACACTGAGGGATTCAGACACAGAAAGTCTGACCTTCTTTTAATTTGACAGGAGAGCTCAGCCTGATAGTGAAGTTATCAGACCTTCACATCAGAATTAATGTGAATTGACATCAATCACAAACGACTGCATTCTTTCACTCTCCTGCTTGTAGCTGGGTAATCGACCCCAGCAGACCCATGCATAGATCATGCTAATGCTACCGTAGCTCGGGTCATTTCCACTCCCTTCAGTTAATTAATGCACAGAACATATTAAATTCATCTGGCTGTATTAATTGAAAAATGTCAATCATTTTCCTGCACAATTCACCAGCTCACTAAATTTCTCATATAGTGTCTGGAATTGAAATATTGCAAGCCGTTAATATCCATATGCAAACCAAGCTCACCCGTATTTGATAATAGACGGCGAGGTCTTCACAGAGAGTCACGCCGCAGCTAAATGTCTGAGGACAGATTCTGCAATGCTGCGAAACATTTATCAGTTCTCTCCAGGTGAGCACTCCCACTGTGGACTTTTCCTGCTACGAAATTACACTCAGTCTAGAAAAAGATTTCATGATATTAATTTTCAAATGCATACACAGGCATAGAGGAATTGGGAGTCAAATTTGCAACTGCATTGCAGATGTGCCAACGAGAGACTGCCTTCTCTAGAAAAAGATGCGAGCATGGGTCATTAGTTATAACAACCCATGTTTATGTCCAATGCCCAAACAGGACAAATCCTCCAAACTAAACAAGGACTCATTTAGTTTGGTGGTCAATTCCATCCAGAATGACCTGTTGGAGTGTTTCATCATGTGGCACCCACTGACATTGGTGATGGCAGTGTGGAACAGGACGTGTCGTGGTGTTCTCCTATCACAGTGAATCATCCATTTAGTTTTACGTTCAGCCTCCTATTTACAGTCAACACTGGTTTCCTTTTAATCCTTCCCCTAATTCTAACAAATGCTATTTGCAGTACCATGAATGCGTGCCGTTTCCTTTTCTTTCGGTTTCCATGGCCGGCCCTAGCACACCATCAAATCCTGCATGCGTTTCATTATTGTAAGCCTAACGTCACTCATCTACACATGACTTGTTGAAGTAAGACCGTGAGTTAAAAAATGTGCCATGTGTCATTCTGTGGCTTTTCTCTTCGCTATAATTCCACAGACACAATGTGTAAGCAGTAGCATGACAGCCACATCCACCCAAACTGTCCTCAGACCAGACAGCTTCCAAACAGGGGCGTGCATACTGTACTGCATATCAGTTGGGGTTGAGTCCCACTGCACATTATCTAACCTTGTGACTGATTACTACAACAGTGGTGTGTGTGTGTGTGTGTGTATTCAGTATACAAACATACACCCACATACAAACTGTACAATGATTGTATACAGAGATGTATCATCAATATATAATAGACAAAAACATAGAAAGTTGGTTTGATAAGAATTCAGGAAAAGAAATAAACAGACCAATACCACGCCAGATAAATAGGTAGGCTGGAAGACGGATGAGTAAATCAATATTCTAAAAGGTTGATTTAACAACAGTGATAAAGCAAACTGCGTACTTGCTTCAGGATACTGCCCTCACTGCTCCACGCTGAGGTTTTGCTGCTGCTACACAGATAAAAATTAGCCATCTGCAGCAGCTTTGAGCACGGCATGTTCCTATCACACAAAACCATCTAATAACTTGTGCCAGATAGTCAGATGCTACACAATATTACCTTCATCCAAAAGTGTTCCCCCGGGAGCGACACCCAATCAAACTTGCGTCGTCTTTTGCCATCCAAATCATGTTATACTAATAATGTTACACACTCAAAACCGGCTTACAGGATTACAACCTTCTCTGGAACCTAGAATCAGTGCTAAAAACAAACATGAAAAGGATTTGCAAGAAGATTATTTCAGTATATATGTAGGAGACACTTATGTAGACGAAGTAAAAGCACATCTATCTTTAATTTAAAAAGCCCATCTGAAATCCTATCCTCCACATTATTGTGGAAAATTCATAAATGCAGATTCAGAGGACGAAATGTGGTGCATTTAGCAATTTGTGACTCCCCTCCCCCCCCCCCCTGTGAATATACAGAGCGGGTCTATCCAGTTATCCAGGGGAGGCAGCCGGAGGGTTCCTATCGATAATGCAAAGGGCGTTCATCCAGCAGGTCAAATGCGTTGGCGTGTGCTTTGTTTTTTCTATTCCTAATTACAGATAGCAGCAGCGCTTGTTTAGCTGTTGCTTAAGGCCTCAGGGGAAGAGGACATGATTGCCTGCTGAGAAAGTGGGAGTAATTTGTTCCAATTTAATATTTATCTATTGGAGGAGGCCGAGTTATCAGAAGGAGCTAAATTGAAAGACGCCCAAGCGTGTCCAGACAGAGTCAGCAAAAATATACAGAGAACTCTGATGACCCGAACACAGAGAGTAAAGAAGAAGTACAGGATTACAGGGACGCTTTACGTGTGTGTATGAGAGCGATTGTGAACAAGATATTTGCACATACAGTACGTATATGAACATGACAGCGAGGCTGAAGCACAGTTGCATATCCATAGCAATAAACACTCGTATAGGTGTTGGATGACGCTGAGGTTTAGCGTCCCCACATCGTATCCCCAGGCAAGCACCACTTTTTCTTCTCTTGTAGTGGCATGCATTGCTGTCTGTTATTCTTTATAGTACCATAGATGAAGCCAAAGTAAAGAATTGTATAAATAATTGCCATAATGATGTGGGAGGATCTTTGAGCTATTGGTCGTACTAATATGAGGCTAACATGACTTTCACGCTTTAGCTAACAGATAATTACACTCTCCATCAGTCAAACAACAAACACCGCCAACGCTTTTTTTGGTGAAACTGTTTAAACACTTAATTTCTTGCCATCTGGTGAATTGTTACATATAGATTTTGAATAGACAATATCCTCAGTCACGGACTATGGTGATGTTTTTTTTTTTTTTAAACAAAATGTGTCATAATTTGTCTACGAAATTGCAGAATTCCCCTTTTAAATAGAAATGTGCCAGGTGCCATGCACTTGAGACCATGCGCTATAGATTGTTTAAATAGGGCCCATAGACTTATCATACCGCACAATAAACTATAATTGTTTGGTTAGATTGGTGTAACAAACCGCACCCAAGTCACGTACTTAACCGAACTTCCTTCGTTAACCAGTTCACGATGAACATATATACCATTTCAAATGTTACACACTGGTCATGAATTCTTGAATTCTGTCTTGAATTCTAAAACACAGCTATGATTTATGATTTTGCATGGGCCGTTGTATTTATTGCTGTCAGTGTGCCCAATTTCTGAAATGCTGGGATATCGTACTTTGGCATGAAACTAGGTCTTAGGTTACACTCAAAGCTCACTGAAGTGAAATATATAGTCAGGCCTGTGCTAATAGAAGCACTTGGCATCGGCCCTCACTAAACTCCTTCAATAAAATGTGAATTCATTGTTTCAGAAATCAATTTAAGCCATGGCAAGTGTACTTTTATACAAATCTATTCCACTGTTCAGGTAAGACCTCTGGACATGCCTCAATGAAATTAGAAATAGTTAGACAAGCACATTTCAGTGGCACTATGAGGACAGGAAAAATGCTCTTATCTATTACTGTGTTCATCCTTAATGTGTGAGCTTTGTAGGAAGGCTCAGTCGACCTCGTGGGAAACCAAAACCTAATCCCATTTGCTCTGGTATTTAACCACGAGGAGATCTAGCCCGTCTACTTTTACAGTCTATAATCACTGCCCAAGATCAAAGACAAGACTGGTATCACTCCACATTGGGCATAATGCTGACAGAATCTTTCCTACGCAAAAGGAAAAGAGGAGCTTGGAACACTTCTGAAAATTTTGGTCCACAGCTTCTTTCTGTTACCGTCTGTGTTATATAAGGGAGTGTCTCGACAGAGAGATATGCCCGAGGGAGGAGGCACTCAAACTAAATGTTTCTGACTGACGATTATAATTGTGCATCACAAATGTGTTACGGCAATGCAACAGTTGAAATGCGATATTAGTAGCATCTGTTTTCGCACTTAAGACTGTACTAGAGTCCATTCCACCGGCTGTTTCATTTCCTTTTCTTTTTCGGATGGATGGTTCATTTGCCACGAGGATAATACCACCATTTAGCGTGTACCACCTTTGAGCTTGGGAGTCTCGCAACTTAGAACTAAAACACTGAGCGGCTCATGTCTCTAATACGGAGGCTTCTGTGTATGATTGGATGAGCAGAGTAAGTAGCACATAGGGTAATTCAATTAGATTCCTCCAGCTTCATTGAAGGTATGCTCTGTGCTTGTGTGGATGAACGTAATGTGAGGAATGGAATTATAACTCGAGTTGTTTCTTTATGGTTGAAGACTATAAAAGCTGCCAACTGATTATTGTTTTAGTTATCATGAGCTCACTCACCCTTAGTAGAAAACAAGAGAGGGCTGTACAAAATGTGTAATATAATTTAAGAGTTTTACTTTTTATAGTTCTACATTTGAGAGTAGTCCTTCCTTTATTCTTGTGGTATAAAAGACTTGTGTGCTATTGAGTGCCCTCAACACAGGCTCTCTGTGTTTCCAAACAAAGACAGGTTGCACTGGAGAATAAATCAATCCGCCCAATAATGGGAAAAAAATAATCTAAATGAATTGAAGCCAATTATAACCCAAAGTCCAAGTGTGTTGCACTGGGTATTCTTATCTCAAGGCCTCCACGAGATCCAATAAGCTTCTCCCACAGCTGCACTAAACAGACACATTCGTCGAAACTGTTGAAGTGGAGAGGGCTGCCCTCAATTCAGGCTTGAGCGCAACAGGTTAATGATCCCAAAGACGACACAACCCTTAATTATTTTTTCACTCTTATCCTCTGAAAAAGTGATTATTCCAAAACAAACCACTGCTGAGCCGTGCATTGTTAAGTCCGCTCTCTTTCATTGATTCCTTTAAACCTCGTTCGAGAGAGAATCATCCAAAGTGATGAGAGGGCTTTGATGACAGCATCAGTGCTTTTTTCAATGGATTCAAATGGATCAGGCCAGAATGAATTGTTCACCTGCCTAGCCGCGTTTGCTGAAGTGATACGTGTCTGCAACGTCACCTTCACCACGTATTTCAAAAACCTTTTTATCATCTTTCAATCGGCACGGGGTCCAAAGCGGGGCTCCCACTCTGTTATTGTTCTTTTCATCAAGACCCACATGAAATGAGCAGCTTCGGGCGAAACTATTTCTGTTTAAAAGAAAGAGCAGAAACATCCGACGAGAAGGGAAATCTATTTGACAATGAATCTAACATTACAAGGCCAACGATGGTGGCAGGTTCGGCAGAAGGAAGGAAAGCACAGTTCATCATAAGCTTATTGATTCTCTTCTGTCTGAGAGGAAATGTGATCACGTACTTTTTCAGCAGCCACTAGCTGTGACTGTGACTATGAAAAGTGTCTTCGTCTGTGTTTGTTAGCCTGACAGACTCGTGACCTGTCACCAAGACCTATTCAACCCAATGCATGCTGGGATAGGCTTCAGGGCCCACTGCAGTGTTACCAACTCTGTTTAACAGAAAACAGCTAAAGCCGGACACAAAAATGCAATTTTAATAATTCACCAACAAGTTTCTACATTTGTCACTGGGCTCAGAGGGAAACAATTACAATATCCCTGGTGCCTGATTGCTGCAAGGTCAACATGTGTAGTCCTTTCTCAGTCAAATCTGTATACACAGACAATATACACATATTTCTAGATTCAATATGACTGTGTTCAAATTAAACTTTGGGGATATCGTTGTCTCCGATGTACATTGTGAATAAACATCCAGAAATCAGCTTATAAAGCATAGAAGGTAGTAATTATAACTCCAGTACCAGTACCTTAGAATCATACATACAATGGGGCCAATTTGTCTAAATGTAAACAAATGTAGACCAAACCAACAATACACTTCCTGTTTACATCCCTCAAGGCCTTTACATTTGACAACTACATCTCCAAAACTTAAAGCATGATTACCCCCCAAAATCAAAGTGACACAAATAATAATAGGAGTTACAAAGGGGGTGGGCACAGTGTTATTTAGGGTGTGCAATTGTCTCACTTTTGTCTGAGGGGGGGCCCACTGTGTAAAACCGTAGCAATATAACAATATTATGATCATGTTTTAATCAGAGGATTTGTTATCTTCAAAAAGTCATCGAAAAGGGAGGGGTTGTCTTGTAATAAGCATCATCTAATATTCAGGTCAATTAAAAAGCGCTTGACTCCCACTGTGCGGGCAAGCAAATAGAGCAGAGAGCTATTGTAACGAGCTGACTCTCTCATAATGCAGATTTCAAACCTTACAGTCACACCTACACTAAACCTGCTGAGCTCATTAGTTTGATTTACTTTAGTCTTGTAACCTCGATACGACCAGCAGTTTACCGGGGATACTGCGCTGCACTTGCCAGATAAAGTCAAAATTAATTCTGTGGTGCAGTTCACGTGTTGCAGGATACAAAATGGAGACAGTGGTGACTCCACATGCATTGTTCACACATATGCACATATACATGGGGACATGAAGTTACATCTCAGGATCATGACGTCACCTCCACAAAACAGTGTAGCTATGAACACAGCAACCATCAGCACCACATACAGTAGATATTGAGGGCAAAGCCTTTGATCTTGGGAGATAGCAGGTTCTGCAAGGCAATATGAAGAATAGGATAGGATAGCAAGAGGTACGAACAAATAAACAAGCTTTGGCTAGTACCTCTTCTCCTATAAATCCCATTTATACAATCAAAATAATCCTACGATGGCCTGTTTCCATAGTAACGTACTGCGTCGTGTGCACACACACACACACACACACCTGAGGCAGCAGTCCCAATAGATGAGCAGGAGATCAGGAGAGCGTTGTATCTGATGTGGGCCGGCCTCATCGAGACTGAGTCTTCACATGAGACGGGAGAGCCGTTAACCAACAGGCTGCTGACCGAACCGTCTCTTTGTCTGTGATCCTCTTGAGTTCAACCGTGACTCACTGTAAAGTGGCTTCACGTCGGCAAAAACCTCTCAAAAACATAAATATAATCAAAATGCACCCAGTGCCAGAGCATGCACATTCACTTGAGATAACAATTGATTTCTACCTCGACAAGCCAAACAAAAACACAAACAAAAACGGATTTAGCCGTGAACATGGCCGTCTGCGACAGTACCCGTCAGACATGCCAGGTTATTCAGTTGATTCCTGTAAGTTCTGGGTGCATTAGCCACAACAATGAATGCATTGTGAGACAGTCTGCTGAGTCTTAAGGTCTAATAGCAGATACAGTAATATGCTTATCAAATGCCTAAAGAGCCTAAAATAAATTACAAGCATGTGTCTGATAATGAAGAGTCTTTATTAAAAGGTAAAGGTCCTCGACAGCATTTTGCCTGTAAATAAGGTCATCGAGCCATTTAGTACAGAGAGCAATATAGTGGATAAACTAAATATGGTTATTATTTGTTATTTGTTATTATAATCCCCTTTTATTACAGCCTAACAAAAAGGTCCTGTGTCTCTCTGCAGACAATCCCACACGGGGTTCACAACCACTCATTACACTATGATCAACGGCCTTCTCACTCAATGCCAGAATCAAACCCAAATGATTCAGGAAACCAATACAGCCATTTCCCAGTCCAACGTTTCAAGCCCAATCGACAATCTGAAGACATTTTGTTCTGGGTTAAGTGTCTGTACTTAGCCGTTTGCTCGACTCTGACCTCGCGCTTGCGTTTCACCTTGAAGGGTACACATTTATCTTTCCCTATCCCGGGAGACCGGAGAGGACAGTTAGTCATTGATCCAGCTGTGTTGGGAGACCAGCTCGGAGGGCTGCGAATTGCAGAATCTCTGAGGCATTGCAGTCTGGATCAATGTAGACTATTAACCGTGTTGTGGTGCTATTCCCGTCGCTTGTGTGAGAGCCACACCTTGACCTCTGATTGAAAGGGTTAACGCTGGTTGAGAGAAGGGCTTGGAGACTGTGCAGTGTGTTAAAGGCTTGCACACTCATCAGCACTCTCCCTTGCTCCGTTAAGCGCACCCCCCCAAATCAATAGACTAGTCATTTTCAGTTTTCATTGCAGAGAGCTCGCTTCAAACATGCCATTATTTATTCCATGTAATGGGTCTTTAGATGTAAGCTGAGTGGAAAGATTCTCTGCGTCCCCACAGACGTCCTGCAGTGGGAGAGCATTTACTGATATTAGGTTGTCAAGGGAGTTAGCAAAACATGTGCAAGACATGATTAATAGAGTATACAGCTATAGCTCAAATTAACATACAGAATGTTGCAATACAATCATTTTGAATACTAAAATGTTCTTTTTGAACTTCAGAAACAGCACAAAATACACCCATTAAAATTCATGTAGAGTGGTGCATATAGCATAAAATAACAGTTTTAATAAGGATCCCAAAAATATGGTTGTTTGGAAATTAAGACCCAGATATGTACTATGCAGGACATTTTACAGTAGAGAAATGAATTGGCTTTCTGGGTGAAACCTTTCATGTTACTCACATGTGCGCTTGTCCGGTTATATCAGCCATGAACTAAAATTAGGGGCCACTATACTATAAGCCCTCAGGCTCTAACTGTGCACCTCTCAGTTTTTCTGCTGTGCACAATTATCAACTGTTCTCTAATTGTTGTCTGTTGACATAGTTAATGGCAGCTCAGTCACTCAGTGCTGCTGCTGGGCTTTTGTGGGATGCAAATTACAAAGAGTAATTGGTCACAAGTTGAGAGGACTAATTAGCATACATGTCAGGTAACAGAAAATAGTGGGGCAGTCTCATAGCATCATTAGAAGTCTTTCATGCGAGCCAAAAGCCTGTTTTTCCAACAAGTCTAACTCTCTAAACTGCTTCCCAGTTATTTAATGTTTTTTTTTTATTATTATGAACATACAGTTGAATTTTAATATTGCACAAAAGAAAAGAAAAGAAAATGTTTGTGTAGGCCTAAGCAGTTATAGTTCTCAGAAAGAAAGAAATCGGCAGGTCAGACTTTTAAAAAAAAAAAAAAATCTGGATCTGGCAAGAACATTGCAATCGATACATTTTCTTACGTCAATCTATTTTCTACCGACTCTTCCGCTATAAGAAAGAGCTCTTTTCTCTGCAGGCAACATTCAGCACTGTATTCCTACAATGAAATGGTTCTCAATTTATTCCTTACAAGATATGCCGTCAGTCTCAATCTGTTCAACATACAAATCCACCAGCTAGAGGAGTAACGCCGTCCATCTTGCACCGACAATAACATTTCCGTCTGGCCCAAAAAATTGCAATATTACAAAATAGCAGATAAAGAGTTAAAGATAAAATTTTACATTTTCCTTCCGGATACTATCAACTTAATGAATGAGATACCCATGCGTGCAATACTCTTGGCCGCAGCAGCATTAGTAACGACCATGTCTGTATAAGTACCATCTCTGCGAATAACATTCGCAGAGATCCGGCAATTATGACTTTGAGAAAAGGCAAAGAATAATAGGAATAAACTAATTGAAAATGCAACCAGAGACTTCTAAACAAATCACCTCAAGTTCAAGCTTCCTGCCTTTGATATGAAAGTTAAAATTCAAACGTCACTGAAGCCGTGAACTCGGGTGATTCTAGTATTTTGAGCTTCTAGATGCGGAGCTCAGGAAAACACTCCGGCTGTTTCTAACAGTAGATGAAGACAAAGCTCTCTTTGAACCAAATTAGCCTATTTCCATTTTCATTTGTCACACTCTGGGATGGAGCTGGGCCACAATAAGCCATCGCCATAGTAGCACGTGGCTGTCCCTCATTGGAGCAGGGCCTATAGTAGACCGGCCTGGTGGAGTCAGAGGACGGGTTGAGGGGGCAGATGGGACCATGGTGATGTATTATGCATGGGTAGGAACCATGCTCTGGAGGGCCAGCTGAGGCTCCAGTCGGAGAGAGGGACAGACTGTCCCTCTCTAGCACCTCCCACCAGTCCTCTGAGACTGTGGACTGTGGGCAGCCTGCGCTCCTCCATGACCCAGGGCACAGGTCCAGCACTATTGGCTAATATATGTGGAAGTCAGTGGTTTGTGTTGAAATATTTATTTGCACACAGGATGTGCTCTTCATGTGATGCAACAGACTTAGGTTTCCAGACGACACTAGTAGTAGATGGGGGGGATTAATACCTTAGCATAAGCACATCATTGACATTTTATCAATTTAAAAAGTTGATACATGTTATATACATGTATGGCATGGACATGTTAGAAAGCAGATGGGTATTTACACATCCAGCAGACAGTGCTCTCATAAAACTCATTTCTAAAGATAATGTTGCTCCATGAGACTGAACCAAAGCAGTAAAGCAATGAAAACAATGAGCGTAAAGATACTAAAATGCTAAATGGAGCAGAGGGTATAGCCTGTGGGTTCACCAGTAAGACCGACACCCTTTTACATTACATTTCATTTTCTCATCTATTAGTGTGAACATATTGATTAGTGCAGCATTAATTTACTTCCACACAACACGTGTTTTCAGGGACTTAAATGCTACTATATCCATGCCACTGAGTTCAGGGAGAGAAGACTTTGTAAATCTACAACACTTACCAACGAAGCTAAGTTTGTGCACTTTACAGCCAATTAATATTGATCCTCTCAGAATAGCCGGCAACGCCAGCAATATTGATTTGCACTGTGTTTGAAACGCATTACAAAAGGGCTCACAATTACTGCCTTTTTGTGAAAATTGCATTACATGAAATATTGATCCGATGTGTTCCTGTATTCATTGTTTTTAGCTCAAGAATTTAGTGCAAGTTTGTTCCTGCAAAAAAACAAAAAGACAAATGAATCTGCTTTGCTCCTTCTGTACTCTGTAGGAGTGGCAGACGTGTCTGCGGCGCTCCACTGATGATTAGAGCAGAGTGGAGGTCAGAGGGGGTCAGAGAGATCTTATTTATCAGTGTCTCCACTCAGTCACTGCCAAAGTCACCTTTAATGGCCTCCGATGTGCGTCCACATCCCCCCCTGCGCTCAAACCCCCCTCCTCCCCCCCCCCCCCCCCCCACTGATGACTGACAGCACAGCTAATGTAATCACAGCCGGGTACAGCACGGAAAGGGGAGATAGAGAGAGGGTCGGAGGCAAGAGCTCAGCAGCCAATCTCCTCCCAGCTTGGCTGCAGGATACACACCAGATGGGCCTTTGGAGGAGAAGAAAGATCCTCACTGAGCCGCTCTGCAGTGAGCTGTCTATTGTGGGAAAATAGTAGTGGTTTGTTAAAATTGCCATGTTCTAATAATAGGTCATGAGAAAGTTGAGAAAGGTGAAGGAAGCTTTGAGAACTGGAAGTGTTTTTCAGAGATTTGGGGTCAACTGCCTCATTTAGTCGGTGTGTTTCTCACTGCAGAACTGCCGGGGATCCGTCAGGGTGGAAGTAAAACAAAATAAAGTGGCAAACAATGTCATTCGATCGCAGCAAGAAAACACAATAAAAAAAATGTATAAGAGGAAAACTATTAAATCACATAAAAGTATCAAAATCATCCATTTGTTGTCTGTTGATTGTTTTTTCCAGTGATCCATGCCAAGTCTAGGATACAGGAGATAAGATTGTATTATTTCAATTTAAACTTTAAATGATTCATAATCATTTTAGCCAAATTTGACAATCACAATAATCTAAACTGTTGAAAACTATTTTCAGTTTTCTGTAGCCTTAGCTACAATAATTCATTTTCAATTTTCATACCAAGGTTAGCAACCTCTATATGTTTTTCTGTTGTTATGAAACACATCATTTTACTTTGTCGGTTATTGTGTTTTCTTGAAGGAACCTGGGGTTTTGACTAATTGGGGTCGGCATTTGGCGTGGTATTGAACGGTCAAGCTAAATTATGTCAAAATGTCCATGAAAATATATAAATAAACTTTTTTTAAAAGTCATTGATAAGTTTTCAAGGTTTTCCCTGACCACAAAAACGCTCCTGTAATATCTATTATGAATGTTTTCTGTTCTGTCATCACCATCTTTTGCTGAACAAACTACAGGTTTATATACTCTTGATCAGCCACTTCATACTGCATGAAGCTTCCTGTTCTGAGGAAACAAAAAAGGACGGCGATCCTTACTGATACGTTCAAAAGGATGCTGACAGAATGAGAGGTCCCTGGACTGTGAGTAAATTAACAAGACAGTCTGCGCTGTTGTTGAAAGAAAGATGGCTACCTGTCTATTAGAGGGAGAAAAAAGAAAGGAGAAAGGAGCGTTCAATGTCAGTCAGCAGTCCCCACGTCTCCCGTCCTGGTGTGCTCATGCATTTTCTTTGAGCTTTAACAAGCTGTTTAGCCTCACAGAGAAACAGACGGGAGAATCACAGAGACAAGAATGCGAAGGAGCTACTTTATTGGATCTGTGTGGGAACCTATTTTTGTTTTATATAAATGATAACTCATAAAAATGTCCAACCAGCAAGCACTTAAAGCCTTGCAACCTTGTTGTGGATTAGAGTTCATGAGCATTTCGATTCAGCAACAGCTGTTACGTTGTAGCTCATACGGTGCATTTATCAGCACAAATTAATTTGCATTAGTGTGAGGAAAACAGAAAACGACACTGGAGCAAACGAACACAACAAGCATATGTGCAATAACTTGCAAGCAGCTCAGTCACACTCTTGACACCGCCCCTTCAGCTGGCAGCATCCTCCCTCCCCTAATTGGAGCTCGTAGGAATCCAGCCTCTCATCTCCTCCTCTTCCATCACAAAGGTGATGTGAAATGATCCGCAAGAACATGAGCACAACATGAGGAGAAAACTGAGGGAGAGAGATGTAGGAGAGAGGCTGCCAGTAATGTCACGTCCCTGGTTCAGCAAATTCATTTATTAACAAAAAAAAAGGTGCCAGCTAGCAGTCCAACAACATCAATCCTCAAGCATCCTCACAGCTGCTTACTTGGGTGATTGACGCCCCAGGAAAGTATTTTTAAAAAGGACACTGAGGTCAACTCTGAATAAGAGGACATGGAGGAAGATTCAGTCAAAGAGAGACGGGGGTGAGGAGAAAAAACAAATTAGCTAGCGGAAGACTGTCGAATGCTGTGTTCCGTTCAGTGTATCGGTCATTGCACTGAGGGAATTTAAGTGGCAATTGACTCTGATGGAGGAAATGTAACCTTGTTGTTGAACCCCTATTACACAAAGTCAATATTTTCATTTCATCTGAGGCCCTTTGCCGGAGCAGCTCAGAAATAGCATTCTGTGTCTTCACAAACAATTTGCACCGGTGCAAAATGAAGCGTGAAGTCGACTCCGACACCGCCAGCCTGCCAGGTATCGGCACAAACTACGATGTTCACAAATTCAAGAGCACATGTTCCAGCAATTTATGAGCTGGATTACATGCATCTTCACAGCACAACTAATGACTGTTCTCAGACTGATCAGCCCTCAATTATCTTTTTAGATTTATCAAGCAATAAATCATTTAATCTATAAAAAAAAAAATTACCGAGTAGTTGATAAATCAAAATGATTAAATTACTTCCATCGTATTTTGACAAACCATAGGCTATGTCATTGCACAAAATAAACTACGCTACCTTTGAAATCCCTTGAAATATTAACGATATTGTAATAGAGTATCAAAATATGCTCCACATATTCTTACAGTAGTACACTTACCCGTTTAGAATCAAAACACACCGTCTATGTGACACTGTAGCACGGCACTGTGCAGTCTCTCCATGAAGATGAATGGCACCTGGACTCCCACCATGCCACAGCGCACAGAGCCCCCCCCCCCGGTGTGTTTGCCTCAGTATAAGTTTGGACTTTTGCAAGGTGACCGCTGGCAAACGCTCTTTTTTTAACACCATAAATGTAAGTGCCATGATCGCGCCATGAAAGCGGTACAGCAAGAATTCCCTCACATATGTGGCGACACTGTGACTTCTGAAAGTTTCGTCAGATTGCAACAGGTCGACGGCGCACTTTTGTTCATCAAAGGTGAACTCGTCACAAAAGCTCTGCACTTCACCACCATCCCCCATTGCAACGGTTTCGCTGATAGTCGTTAGTTTTGGTGGAAATTTCTAGGACCCTGAGAAAGTTGATTGAGGGACAGACGTTTTACTTTTAGAACTGCTGGTGTGAGCAACCAAGAAAACCAGCCACCCTCCCAACTCCCAGGTGAATCCCCCCCCCCCAACCAGTATCCAACAACCTTTTTGGTCAACTAGTGAGTCCCCCCCCCTGCCTTCTCCTAGAGCAAATGAATCGATTGACTCTTGTACCTGTGCATCCACAAGAAGGTGCCTCATCAGCGTCATGGACTTCTGCAGCGGCTCCTTCTCAGGAGGAGGAAAGACGGGCTGCTCCTGCTCCTGCGGCTTGGGTCCAGTCACCATGATGCTCGCAATCTGGTCATTCAAGCTGTTCAGAGATTGCACAGCTACAGGAAGACAAACATAGACAATAACAGTCAGTTAACATAGACCAGTTGTTCTAGTTGGATTGGTTGTTAATCTGGTGGCATTACAAAAGACAATTAAAAGTATAGCTTTTTATACGTCCCACCTATCGTGAGTGCAGGCAGGTGTATAACATGCTTTCAATACCAGAACGCCATTAGACAGATATTTCTTCCTTTGTTGATGTATTGCCAGCCTCTTTCTGAGCAGGAACAACAGAGATAACAGTGGAAGAAAACGGGTTTCCTACTGTCACACCGTCACCGACTTTCTCCGTCAACGCCCTCTGTGGTCCAGAACGTTCCATGTCGGCCTGAGAGCCATCCTGTTTTGTTTCCCTGTTCTTGCCCTTGCGTGTCCCTGGCAAACCTCTCCTTTCAGGTTTCCTCTCCAGCTAAGCTTCCACATTAAGAAATAGCCAGCCCTACTGTATTTCCTTCTCCTCACACACACACACACACACACACACACACACACACACAGACTTCCTCAACCCGCTTCCATTTACCGGTAATCCCCCTTGGTCTTTGAAAGGTCATCACAACTATTTCAGAGGCCACCCACATGGCGGAAATGTTGGATAAATGAAAGTGTGTGAGAAAAAGCGATTTCAATATTTTTGTTTCTTTTTTCATGCGCTGCTACACTAACCCCTTATGTGTCATTATCTATCTTTCCAGCATTTAAACTTTGCTAAACCCTCAAACGTACAGCTTTGTTGGTTATAAAGGGAGACGCAGTGATCAAGGATTGACCAGCTGTCCAGAAGTCATCTGATACGGACTCTGAACCATTAAACCATCATGCACTGGCACATTTCGGCCAAATTAAGAAATCCAACCTGCTAAATCCATAGAGAGGATGATTTCAGGCCAAGAATCTGGATAGGGTCTTTTCAGGATGCAGATATAAAGCTTCTTTCACACACAAAAGCCCACGCAAAAAAAAAAAAGAGAGCACAGATTAATGTGTTACATAACCCAATGAAAAATAAAAAAAAATCTTTCACCGGGGCTGACATTTCCTAACAAACAAGCTTTGAGTAGGAAATTTGACAAGTCGGCACTGAAGGCAGAGATAAGACGGGAGAGAGGCGGCTGAAGAGGAACACCGTGTCCCCTCGCACTGAGAGTTGAGCAGACATCAGATGCTTGAAGTGCTGGATGTCGCCCGAGTTCACAGACACTGCAACCTGCAGTGCAGTTCACCTCTCTACACAGTCCGAACACATAATGGGTTACAGTAAGCCAGTGACTCTTCTTACACATCTTTTCAGTTTAGATCCAATTGTGGTCGATTTAAAAAGGCAAAGGGCCACATTTTGCATTTATTTATTTTTTACGTGAAAACAACACAAACGCAAATTAGTAATTAGGTATGAAGCCTCTTCTCTCCTCCAGTGGACCTTTGGCAGATGTGTTTTCAGCTGCTTACTCTTAGTGCCCTCTACTGGCCAAATAATGAACATGCAGGCACAAAAACTGTAATATTAATTTCCCTGTTCCTGGTCCTGAGAACTCTTTTTTTTTGCGACCCAGCACAGTTTCGATGTATGAGAAATAATTTTATGTCAAACATAGAGAATGCAACGTCAGGATGCAAATTTGGCTCAGGTTGTGTAATGTAGAGCAAGTAAGATCAGTGGAGCACCGATGTGTGCTGATGGGCTCATTCAGCCGTTTGCTCTCTAAATAACCAGAAGCACGTTGGACACTTTGTGGTAAGTACACAGATTTGTGTTAGTTAGACTTGGACGTTTGTAGAAAGAAAACGTGTCCCATTAGGTACACCTACCTTTACAAGTGTCGTCATAATCTATTATTACCGTGTAATAATAATCGTTATTACCCATCATTAAATGTCGACTGTAGTAGGCTATGCGTGATGAAAACATTTTAAAACTACACACAACTACACTACACTCTAACAACAAAACATTGCCACTGTTGAGTAAACATTATTGATAAACTTAAAATTCATAGCCATTGATCCTGAAAGCTACACTACGCACTGAAATCAATACAGATATTTTGCGGTAACCTTTGCCCTGTATATTCAACATCAAATATTGATCGTCCAGTCGCCAATGCTGCGATCATTAGACCTTTAAAGCAACAAGGAACAACCATGGTTTGGAAGCATCATGCATCATTTCACAGATGAACTAAAGCCAGCACACAATCAATTATGTTCTTAAAAAAAGGGGTTTGCTCTACGCGTCTCAACCATCTTCATCTGCACACTGAAATAGATTTCCCCTACAGCTCGCCTTCAGCACATCTGAAAGCTGACGAGATATGGCCGATATGGAGGTTGGAAGGGAAAAAAAAAAAAAAAAAGAGCTCAGATCGCAGTAGTTATAGCTTAAAATGGATGCAAAGAATATCAAATTGTCATTCCAGCTCAGCCCTTGCGCTTTTCCTGTTCTTCTGTCGGTGTCTAGCCAGCATAGGGAAACCTTAAAGGGCCTTACATGCCCTCCTATAGAGCAGGAACAGCACATCAAGTGAGGAGGAGGGATGGCACCCCGTCAGGCCTTTATCTGCTCAGAAGGGAGAACTCTGGGTGCCGGGAGGAAATAAGATCACTCGCGATGACAAATGTTTGAAAGAATGTATGCAGCAAACCTAATAGGATAAGGTGCAGCTGTCGGGCTAAAGTTGAGATAAAGGGGGCTGACTTCATGGGAATTTTGGAGAAATGTTGAGGAATATGGAGAGTGATGAATCAAAAATCCATTTCTGGGGTCTCTGATGTCACACTCGCATTTGCTGCTATGCACCGAGCAAGTTCTTCATTTTGGTGTGAAGTCTCGAAAAAGTTTACACTGCAGAGGATTTGTACGCATATATGTGATATAGTGTATAGGCTTGTAAATATAAATTGTTGATTTTGTTCATTATCTAAAATCAGTAGAGAGATTAGACGAACACATTGAACTAAACCTCTGCCTTCTGTACTCTCTGCTACCAGAGAGGAGGAACAGCAGGCTAACAGTGGGTTTGGACGGCATTAATTAGTTAGCTCTACGTAAGCGTTTTCTCCTTTGCGACATTCTTTTTTGGCTTGTTGCTTCTCTTAACTCATATCCTCTCCAGACAGGTTTGCATCAAAGTATCTAATAGCCACATAATGGGAGACAATTGCAGCCAGGGAGCAATCCCTTCGTGTTCATAATGGTGAAACTAATTCCTCTGGTGCTTAACTGGAAGCCTGGCATGTGGTTCAGTGTGTGCATAATTAAGCACAGTTTGCACCTCTTAAACATCTGGCAAACGGGAAAGATGGGCTGTAAGGGCTATAAGGGCCATTAGTTAAAAGTAATACAATTCTATATTCAAGTGTGTGTGAGATCATCAATGGCATCATTAACATAAAAACACAACATAATAATAGCTATTTTAGGCAATGATCAACTCTTATGGGCTCTGAAGCTCCGAGAAAAACACAGTTTAAGATGTGCTGGTGGGGGTTTTATTGATTTAAACATTTTTAAAAGTTCCTATTTTCATGCAGAAAATGGAAGTCTGACACCGCAGACAGGTGAACTACAACCAAGACCACGACTCTGAAGCTGCTGCTGACGAGTGACTGAAGCATGAAGGCAGCAAACAGCATGCAAGAACTCAAACGGTGAACAGAGGTGATCTAAGTGGTGTAGTTTGTAATAATCACAACATTTTATGTCATACATTTCAGCTGAAGGGATGCAGCATCCAAAAAGATTTCTCAAATGATCTGCCTCGGCAGTAGTGCTGTACAACACTGCCCCCTAATGACAACAATAAAGCACTGCAGTATTGGCCTTTTGCTGATCTCAATGCCTGTAAACTGAAATTGATTCAAGTGCTGTAAACAACATCAGACAAACTGTGAAATGAAGGAAAAACAATTAAATCACTGAGGCCAGAAACGTTTCCAGGCCTAACAAAATAATAGTAATAAAAGATAAAGAGAACACGACAATCTTTAAATTAATGTCACGTTTAAGTCTGTTAAGATCAGATGATGTTTGAAGTGTTTTTCAGAAGTTCTCCGGGGGTTTCAAGTGTGGAGGGGAATATGAAAGTGGGACATCGATTGGAACAAAGTACCTTCATTAAAAACCATAAGCATCGACATTACTGGTGTGTCGGACCGTAGTTGATCTGTACAGAGCTGCTGTAATAAAGCAGACTTGACCACGTGGCAGAAAAGTCACCGTCGCCTGGGAAAGGATGTGTTGTAGTCCGATCCATTAAGGACACATAGACAAACATGCTCACACTCTACATTGTGCTGAAATGAAGTTTATTAATCGATTAGTCTACCAACAACTATTTTTAAATCGTTTAAGTCTCAGAAAACGTGAAATATTTCCTGATTCCAGTTTCTCTAGTGTGAGGCATCTACTGCTTTACAGCATCGAATATCTTTTGCTTTTTGAATGTCACAACCTTCTGACATTTTTGGGATGAATTGGATGAAATAATTATTTAAAGACCCTTTGCTGCATTCTTCCACGCACACACACAAACGCAGCACGGCACAGAATTCAACACTCTAGCTCACAGTTAAAAAGGCACATGGTGACGCCATAAACAGGTTGCCCCCTATGTGCAAACATTTTTGCATGTTTACAGGCATGCACACAAATGCATATAATGCCACCATAAATCCCCACCTACAGTCCGCAGTGTGAGATTCACATGCTGCCGATAAACAGACAGAGATGGTGCAGAGGGAGGCATCGCTCGCTCGGCGTAGCCGAAGCCCGGAGGTTCTGTAGCCGTGAAGCGGAGAGCGGCGAGCAGAACTCTCATCTCTGCAGAGCTCATTAAACTCCACTAATCGTATCCGCTACCCCTGTAATGGGCAAAATAAAAGGGAGAGGAGCACAAATGGGATGTGGTCTCCTGGAGGTGGATAGTTGTGGCACCTAAAATGGTTTGTGTATGTGGGTGTATTTAAGTGTGTGAGTGTGTGTGTGTGTGTGTGCGTGTGTTCCTGTGAAGAAAAAACCCAGCGCTGGCTGAACATATCTGTCTATTTCTCCCTCCAGCAGAGAATGCATCCCCCTCCATTTTTTATCCCCCCCTTCTGTTTCTGCTGAGCTTTACATGACTGAAGCTCTCTTCTTCTCTCTGCCCTCATTCTTGTGTTGTTCTGCTGCAGTTGTAACAACATCCTCAATTGTTGAATGGATTACAGAGCAGCTTGAGCCTGTTCTCCATTTCAGCAAAAAAACAAAAAAAAGTATCTGATGTGTGGACACAAAGGGACAGCTGCGGCAACATAATTGGACTAATGCCATTTGTGCATCAACTCCATCTTCTAATAATGTAGCCTCATAAACACTGTCGGCTCATGAACAGATTCGAGGCTCTTAAGTTAAAAGGAAAAGCCTCTCGTCTAATGCTTTGTTGTCTTTCTGGTCAATTTTGATTTTGGTCGCAGCCAACACAAAGCTCTGCACAAACTGGAAGGATTCAACACACCCCAGCGCCAAAGTCTGGATGAGATTAGACTCTTTTGTCGACCAAAAGCAGTCTGGCTTTTTATGCCTTGAGAACATTTGTGGAGTCTTTTCGTAGATGCTGGGTGGTTCTGACAGTTTGCTGTTCGCAGCGCTTCTCTGAACTGTAACAACTGTCTTTGTAGAGACTGTCAAAGTTTGGATCTGGGACAAGTATCTAGAGGATGATGAATCTTTGCCTGTGTTTGCTGTAAAAAAAAACAAAACAGAATGTTTGTTGTATTTGCCCGACTATGATGATTAAAATGTGGATCCCAAGAAAAAACACCTCCAACTGAAGTTCAGAGTTGAACTTCTGAGCACTCTACGAACGTCTCACATCCACGAGGCAGGATTTTTATATTTTCTCTGCAACGCTACGAGAATTCTAAAGACAAAAATGCTCCCACTGTGAAATGATTTCAAACGTTCTTTAACAGGATTATGCACTTTCTCTGAGCTCGTGGATGAACAGCTAATGTGGTTCATGCTGAGTGCATTAGCAAAAACATTACGGCAAAGAAAGTGGAGTACGACTACAAAAAAAATGGCCTGAATATTCTTATCGAGTTAGATAAAACTGAAAAAGAACCTCTTGATGTTTGAAATTTGAATATTTATGAAAGTGTTTTCAGTGGCAAAGGTGACGGTCGGTGGTATTGATGCTGTGAGTAGGTAGTATGGCGGTCTGTAATGCGAGTCTACATATCTGCCATACCGCAGCTTCTAGGGTTGGGCCATCGTTTCTATTTTCATATCATCCGATCACGATCACTTGAGCTCGCCAATAGGGGATCCGATCATCAGGGGGCGGAAGCGAGGCTCGGCATCTGTCTAAACATCAATGGGTACATCCCAAGTCTCTTAATTGTCTCTTAACAGCTTCCATTTAAAGTCTGTGTGTGTGTGTGGTGTGTGTGCTTGGTGCGGCCACATCACAGCATTGAGTATTGCTTAACATTAAGCTATTTGCTTATTTTTAATAATCCAAGTCATATCCATAACTAGGCCTGTACATAATAGTCTGAAGCTTCATCTATAATGTATTGACATTGAAATTATTATTATCAATATTTTACAGAGACATTGGGTGCAGTAGTCCACCCACTCGTCCCCTCTCCCTGTCAGACACACCGCCAACAATGCGGAGCTCCTCGACTCGGTCTGTCCTCGGTCCATAATTTGTTGAAGAAAGATAAATGATTTCCAAAATTCTCGACATGTTCAACAGAATATTCTGCCGCAATACATATTTGTTAGCGTTTGGCCTTTTCAAAAACAACATTTTTGCTGCGGCAAAAAAACATTTTCCCACTTGCAGCAGAGAAGCACACACACTTGTAGGCTAAGGGGCGGCCTGGCAGCACCATGTATTACATCTATACAACCACAATAACACAATCATATTTCTCCATTTTTTGGGGGGGTGATGACGAAAGACATTCAAAGCTTCATTTAAAAACTTCAATCAAACCTTGGGGGATGAGGACAAATGACTTTTGCTACAGCCCTATCCGTAGGTTTCGGTGAGCAGGCAGGCATGCAGAACGATGTGAGGTTATTGGATCCACGGAAAAGAGACGGCAAACTGGTTTGTAATCAAAGATTTGAAATTCACTCATCACTCGTCCTAACGGGGCTCAGCGGGCGGACATGCCGCTCCACCAGAAACATCTCTAAATGCATAGTAGGACGCAGATTATAGAGATTATTTTTAGAACATTGTAGTACTGATAGTAGTAATAAAGCGCCTTATTATCGGCAGAGGGAAAACTAATCCGAACACTTATCAGCACAAGCCTCTCAAACCACACTTGAGGAGTCTGTATACTGGCACCAGGAGAGAGGGGGGGGGGGCGGGCATGAATCATACCTGACAAGACCATTTCCTTTCATTGTCATCCCTGCTGATTTGGCTGTGGGGGATGGAAGCTGCTGCCAAAACATAAGCAAGAAGGATAACATGTGTGATGACAGTCTTTTCTCCGGGTTTAGTGCTTAAGTTCACACTGAATGTTGCGTTTCTTCAGGAAACTTCTGTTTAATGAAATGGCTCCAGTGGACCCGTGTCTCATTAGATCAGACTTAAATGGTTGACAAGTACCGACGACTGAAGGAAATGCTCATTCAATTGTTGTATTATGGCGCCGTCTCTTGCAGCGTTACCGACAAGACATGATGCCATAACAAGACGAACAAGTGCGTAGATGATCTAGTGATGACCAGGAAGACATGTTTGAACATTAAAGGGTTGATTTACCGATATGACAAAATGTCATACCTATATTTTCTTACTTTCCACTTGTGGACATGCAGTTTGGGCTTTATTTTTCTTTAAGTACTGTGCCTGTGTAATAAATGTCAATATTCTGAACACTGTAAATCCATAACATGCGGGTTTAGACTACACACTGCTGTCATCGTGATCAGTTTATTGGTCCAGAGCGATGGAAAATAAATCAACACCACAACAGTAGCAGGATGTCAATGACACAAAACCACCATCTTGATCATGTGCATTTGTACCATGCTTCTAACTGGCTCAAGCAAACATTGTTTACACGCAACATATTGTAGGAGTTCAAGTATGCGTATTTTAGAGATGGAACCGATCCGAGCAGATATCAGTACGGGGCTCCGATATGACGTAATTCATGTCTCCGATATCGCACTGAGGTTACCAATCCGATTATGCAATGATGGTGGAGAATGTCCCTCCAGCTGTGTTACAGCTGTAAAGAAGCTAGATAGCTGTGATAGCATCTTTAGCACAGAGTGGCTGCTCTGGAACAGGAGATGAATGTGATAAACAACACATTACTATCGTTTGTGTTTTCACAAACACGGCTGTCCTGCCATTTGTTTTATCACAGTGGCAGTCTGTCTGCTTGTTAAACAGTGAGAGTCACTCGCTGTGGTCTCAATATAGATGAATTCAAAACGCTCAACTAAAGTGCGAGTGTATTAACTGACACTTTGTTTTGTCACAGTTTGTGACTGTTATTTGGCTTTTTAAACAGATGATGAGAGTCACTCGCGGTGTTCTAAATAAACCATTCAACACTCTGGAAACGTCGAGCAGGTACTATTCTGGACAAACTACACTAAAAGTAAGTGCATGATAATAAGTGAGGAAAATGGTTTTAGAATTTGGGTTGAATGCCCCTTTAAAAAGGAAAAGAAATTGACATTTTGGGAACTATACACCGTTTTCTATACAGATTAAACGTGTTAATTGTTTACAGCTGCTGAAATGTTGAACTTTTTCTTCAAGGTTATTTTAAATTCATCATAATATTTCATGTTAAAATAATTCCTTTCACACATTTCTATGAGAGGAACAACATGTATAACATGGTACGTTTGGCTTCTTTAGTGGAGTCAACACCACTCACCGGCTCCGGCCTGATCTGGAGGTCAGCTCAGTCGAGCAGCTCTGCTCTGTGGTTTGGTAGCCCGCTGCGCTGAGCCATCCTAACACCTCAGCCGCAATGAGATTACCCCCGCAGGCAGCGGGGCCTCTGATAATTACAGTGGAAGGTGAAACTTTAAGCCTCTTCACACATCCAGAGAATGAAACACATTCCCAACCGTATTAGATGATGACAGAGTATATCATTTATTATCTGTCCAATAACCTGCAACCAGCACATGATTTGAAAAAAAAAAAACAGGTAACACTTTATAATAACTACACACAATGAAGCATTAGTTAAGTGTGAGTAAACACTTAATTCATCATTTATAAAGCATTGTTCCTACATTAATAATTCATTAGTATGCAGTTCATAACAGTTATAAATGTTTTATTCTTGATTAATAAGCTTGTCTATTACGTGTTTCATAATTGTGTTTTCATACTTTATAAATGATAGATTCCCCATTTGTAAATGAAGTATTATATATTTTACAAACCAATTATTAAGGAGTTGTAGATGATTAATAAGACAATTTATAAAGTGTTAGTAAATGATGAATAACTTATTTAGATGGACATTATTCATGCATTTATATATATATAATGATTTAGATATACACTAGTGGTTAGGGACTGTGTTAATATATGCTTTATAAACGCATATTAATACTGCAATTCATGATTAATTCATGATTAAGGTAGTTACTACTCGTTAGCAAAGTGTTTTGTGTGACCTCATCTAAAGTGAGGATTACCTATGCCTTACAAAGCATTTATAAATGACATTGAAGGGCCAGCAGTGCCTCAAAACAGTTTTTGAACAGAACAGGCAAATAGACAACACAAAGTGATCAAGAACATATTAATATTTATTGCAAGATGCAAACAATATACTGTTAAATACAAACCTCTCAGCCATTAATTCATGTAAGAAACAAACAAACAAAAACATTCTCCTTCAGGAGAACATGGCTGGATACAAAACATTTGTAAATATATACGACTGGAGCTAACCAGGAGCTTTGCATATTAGTTTACATTTACTTATTTAATTATTCATTTTAACCAAGCATATATCTTAAATCAAGGCAATATATGCTTGTTTTTTGTCTGACAAGATATTTCTTCTTACAGTTTTTATGTTCGAGCATTTCACTTGTTTCAAGCGTTTCAGCCCTTAATTATCTTAATAAGGTATTATAACTTGTTACTGAGATTTTATTACTGGTTCTGAGCAAGTTAATGCTTGAAACGAGAATTGCCATAATTATAAGGCTGTTTGATCACCACTGACAAGTACAAAATGGCTTTGTCAAAGAAAGAATTTCTTATTTCAAGCATCCTAACCTTTTCATCAACGACCAAATGGAATTCATTGTTTTATTGTCAATCTTACAACACAGCACAGCAGTTATGTATTCCTATAGACACAATGCAGTACAGAGCAAAGACAGTACTTAACAAAGTCAAACTATTGCTTTAAGAACAAACGTTCTCGTCGGCCTGTCTCGTCCTTTAGCGAGTTAAAGTGAGTGAGCGCTGTGCTAAAATCTCATTTGGAATATAAAGGTTGCCATTACATTCATCTGGCCAAGATGTGGTTATGAACATAAGCAGAAATGCCATGTGATAATTCTGTACATCTAAAGACTCTTAATACATTTGATCGAACAGACATTTAAAACAACCTCCAATAAATGCAGCCAGTATTATACCAAGATTCAGATGATTTACTGTATTTAGGCAACTATCTTTATAATTACGTATTTTCACAGCCGTGTACTTAAATACAGAAATGATGTGTAAAAGGGTTAGGGTTAACCCTAACCCTTTTATTTTTAGATGGAGCCATTATTTTACTTGAAATGCATTA
>NW_022280035.1:14111611-14155865 GCF_004355925.1 Anarrhichthys ocellatus | reverse complement strand
TCACCGTCAGCATCGGTATAAGCAGCCATGGAATCTCTTGATGCATAACCTGTTAGTGAATGATAGCATAAAGACACTGTCCTAATGTAGGAGGTTAGAGTAAATCTCAACATTTGACATCGTTAGTTAATTATTTTACAACTGTTTGATTATAAATACTATATTTCAAAATATCCCTCCTATAAGCAAAGCTCTCTAAGTTAAGCAAAGTACCCTAACGCATATTGGCACATGATTTAAATACAGACCGCCCTCTATCGACACTCTTGAAACAGCAGCCCAACACAGCGACATGTCACTATCCAGGAGTTAAGAGACGCGACTGTCTCTCCCCGAGAATCCTGTGAAATGAATCTTGCATATGACTATGGCAGAGGCAAAAGGTCTTTGTGACACGTCAACATTCCAATTCTATTCCAGAACATGCATGTTCCATCCAGCATGTTCCATCCAGCATTCCATTTTCTTCTCAATGGCATTTTTTGAATTATTTTAAGAATTCTTTTATGAATTCACTATTTGCAAGTTCAGCGATCACCATGTTTTCCATGGCACAGTTTTCACAAAACTCCACACATCATGACCCATTTACAGTACGATGTGAAAAGATTGTAGCTACAGACTTTTTTTGGGACAAATGTTTCGCTCAGGAACTGGTAGTGCACTTACGCGATCTAAAACTCCGACCTAAGTTGAAAAGACGCGCGGATCCGGGCCAGAAATAATGACTGCTGACGGTTCTCCAATGCCCGTCTGTTTGTTTCTTAGTTTGCTGGCACGTAACGTTACACATTATGGAGGATGAGTATCCAGCTAGCCTTCCAGCTAACACTAGAGGTCCTGAGACAGGCGCACGCTCACGCGTCACCTCCGTTGTAAATAGAGCAATCCAGGTGACAGATGGCTAACGAGCTGTTATATGTGGAGTGGATGTCAATGAGATGCTTGATATGAAATGAATAATTAAATAAGTAAATGTAAACTAATATGCAAAGCTCCTGGTTAGCTCCAGTCGTATATTTACAAATGTTTTGTATCCAGCCATGTTTTCTTGAAGGAGAACGTCTTTGTTTGTTTGTTTCTTACATGAATTAATGGCTGAGAGGTTTGTATTTAACAGTATATTGTTTGCATCTTGCAATAAATGTTGATATGTTCTTGATCACTTTGTGTTGTGTCTATTTGCCTGTTCTGTTCAAAAACTATGTGTTTTGAGGCACTGCTGGCCTTTCAATGTCATTTATAAATGCTTTGTAAGGCATAAATAGTCCTCACTTTAGATGAGGTCACACAAAACACTTTACTAACGAGTAGTAACTACCTTAATCAATCATGAATTAATCATGAATTGCAGTATTAATATGAGTTTATAAAGCATATATTAACATAGTCCGTAACCACTAGTGTATATCTAAATCATTATATATCTATAAATGCATGAAAAATGTACATCTAAATAAGTTATTCATCATTTACAAACACATTATAAATTATCTTATTAATCATCTACAACTCCTTAATAATTGGTTTGTAAAATATATAATACTTCATTTACAAATGGGGAATCCATCATTTATAAAGTATGAAAACACAATTATGAAACACGTAATAGACAAGCTTATTCATCAAGAATAAAACATTTATAACTGTTGTTGTGAACTGCATACTAATGAATTATTAATGTAGGAACAATGCTTTATAAATTATGAATTAAGTGTTTACTCATACTTAACTAATGCTTAATAGTGTGTAGTTATTATAAAGTGTTACCAAAAAACATAATTGAGTATTCTGCTTTTAATAAATGTTTAACATTTGATGAGCATCATTTCTCCATCCATAATGCAGTTCTCCTTGATTAATGAGCACTGGACTTCTAGCTTCTTTTCTCTCACTATTTTAATCAAGCTATAAGTATTGTGAACTTCAAGAGTAAGTTTGACATTGAGGACACTTCCTGCACTCCCAAAATATTGTATGTTATGCTTATTGAATGCACAATAGGAGGTAGAAGCATTTCAGCCCCTTTCCTTCCTCGGAGTTTCATCATTTATTGAGTTGCATAACGATTTGTCTGCCATGGTGAATTCAATATTTTTACATCATTTTTGAGTTAGCTGTTCAATTTTCCTCTGTGACTCAACTTTAATTCACCAT
This sequence comes from Anarrhichthys ocellatus, assembly GCF_004355925.1. Lineage (NCBI taxonomy): Eukaryota > Metazoa > Chordata > Actinopteri > Perciformes > Anarhichadidae > Anarrhichthys > Anarrhichthys ocellatus. The sequence continues at coordinate 14,153,708 of NW_022280035.1, read as the reverse complement.
GCACTGCATTAAATTAGGAGAGCTCTTCGTATTCTTTGTTTTATGGCTGAAATAGTCAAACGCATCTGAGAGGTAAAGTTATGACTGGAGGACAGAACCTGCAAAAAACCTCTAATCAATAAGTAAATGATTTGAAAAGCAGACTGCGTTAGTTAGCATGAATAGTTGATCTTTGCACTCTGGATTAACCAATCAGCAAAAAGTTGACCCCATGACATATGACTCTCTTTTGCATAATGAAGCAGAAATGCAAAAATAAATGGTAAAGAGAAAACAACACAGTAATAAATATGTTTTGGGGAAAAAAGTGGTAAAAATGCAAAGGAAAAATAATGCGCAAATAAATAAATGGATGAATACATACATCTAATAATTAATTTAAAAAAACATTTAAAATATATTTTAAAAATGAATGCAAAAATAAATAAATGAATGTCAAAGTTGATGAAAATAAATAAATGGGAAAAATTAAATGAATAGTGAAGAGCTAAATTACTACAAAGGTAAATATTATGTCACATTATATCAATTACTTGATGCCTTCAGAGTCGTGTATTTATTGATTTTGGCAGGTTCTGTCCTCCATATATGAAATGACCGAGAAGAGTCTTTTCTGTTAGTGGTTATTATATAAATTAATTCGACAGCTATTCAGTGTGGTTGGATATTTACTTGGATAATTACCACAAGTGAACTAAAAAAAAGTTCCCCTCGTGTTCTCAAAGTCACAGCGGGCGCCATTGCTTTACTTCAAATGTGCAACACTTGTCCTATAATCCTGTATGTGTTAGGGATTAAAGTCTAAGCTTTTATCACTCATCAATGATCTCTCGTCTCACAGAGGGAAGCTTGCCGGAGATGGATTGTCTAGATGGGAGAGCACAGACGCCTGAAGTGAGGATTTAGAAGCAGAAAAGTGAAGGATTAGAGACTTGGGTTGACGTGATCGGCAGAAAGATCACATGCTGCTGCTGACGCATCATCCACATGCCGCCACAGATAAATGCAGCCAGCAGGAGAAGAAAAAACAACAACACAGAAGAGGAAACACGTGTCATCTGAACACCACAGAATACAAACAATCACAACTGCAAACACAATCAAGTCGGGGTGATTAGTGAGGATTACAGTTACCTTGCAGATCAGCCAGAAGAGAAATCATTTGTCCCTAAAACATGGCAACAATCATCAGAGTCTAAACAGACACTTTGTCAAGTTTTAATCTGAACCCCATAATGCTATTGTTAGCGGGATGGGAACATCTGACGCAACACTCCCCAGTGAACTCTGTGCCTTTAGGCTTCACCCTCGTACATTCTGGAAAAACTGCACCAGTATAATGTCAAATGTGACACCACCTGAGAGCAGAAATCATTTTCTACTTCAGGAGCAGAACTAGAGACTATCTCCTTACTTATGCCACCAAGGGAGGGCAATTTGAGAAACACAAATCTGTCAAATTAGACAAGAAATCCTTTTAAGGAGCCGAAATGTGCCATGTCATAACTTGGGGCTGTGCACGTTGCTGCTCTCCATAGCCGGTGCTTTTCCTGCCCTAACAAGTCAAAATGTCTCCCATGAAAGAGATTCATAGCTACTTGTTTTGTGGTTTGTAAGGGTCAGTTAACGTGTACCATAACACTTAGTTTGCTGACATTTTTAAGTCAAACAAAAGAAGCCTAGATTCAGCTACCTATCAAATTTTAGAAAATAAAACAAAAAAAAAAAACTGGAATCCAAACATAATGAACTGGTCCCAGTCAGTCCATGGCTGAGGGAGAAGGGTAGCCTGGCTGTTGAGGCTGCTGCCTGTCTATTGGCCAACATCCAGCCCTGCTGGTTTGTGGCCGGCCTGTGGTGCTGCTGTGCGTCACTGCCTGCTGTTAGGCTAATCACAGCACCACTGAGAGCTCACTGGTAGTTTGTATACCAGTTGGCCAACAGAAATTGAGTAATTACACTGAAGGGAGTTTCAGACTGTTTATGTTGTATGATTCTATTTGTGGCGGTAGTGTCGCTTGTATCAGTGGCAAAATGTGACAAGGATGTACTGCAGCACATCAGTTTCTCACTCAAAAGACAACATTTTTAAAAGATCCTCCAACACTGGACAAAATGATGACTTGCCAGCGGCCACTGCTTAAATCACGTTTATTTAAATATAATCCATAATCTTTCAGAGAACACACTGGTTTTCACTCAGCTCCTTTTAACAGATATGCGTGTATTTGATATCAGTCTAATTTAAAGTAGCCCGTGGTTTCTTAATAATATTACTTCATCTATTTCTTAATAAGTTGCATGCTCAATTAAAAGTAATTATGTAAAATTGAGTCAGAGTGCCTGCTCACATTAAACATCCAGTCTACCCTTGGAACATCAAAAACGAGATTCTAAATAACTAAAAGTGCTTCAGAAAAATATCAGGGGATTGGAATAATATATTTGATCCAGCAATTTAAACTTGTGACAAGACTATTTTCACACACATTTCTATAACACACACACACACACACACACACACACACACACACGAGCTTCTCTACTCCCTTATTCTTTGCAGATTTCATCTCTAGATAACATTCCCATCGATCACAAACTACAAACAGTGGAGACCCCCCAGCTGCACCCATGAAGTATGAAAAACATGCTGTTTGCCAATATTAATAAAAAAACATAGATTTCTGCCGTCTAGTACAAAAACTAAGGGCTGTATAGGCTAAACTTACCTCATCAGCACCTGTATGCATCAACATAGGATTTAAAATCAGCTGCACAGGGCTGTGCAGCTAACTTTGCAAAGTCCTTCGCTCGCTCCCGATCTGTGCCGTTTGAATGCGTTTACCGTGAATTTCAGCATATAGGCGCACTAATATTTAAGTGTCTGCTGGGTTTACCACGGAGATCCGAGTGTCTGCTGACTTGACCGCAGTCCTGTTGGTGACCGATCAATCATGAGACAATATTGTCATTTCCATCTACATTCAGTCTGCCGCCACTATTGGAGCCGAATGACTCCGACACTCTTACCAAGTAACACAACTTTAATAATTGCGCTCCACAAACTGCTGCACTGTTGATTAAACAATAGACATTATCGAGCATAGACCTGTTTTTCTTACCTTAAATATCCAAAACTGAAACACCTGCGTCTCTCAGGCCATTAATCCGTGTGTGTGTAACAGAGCCACCGTGTGGTGGCAGGTATGGGCTCACAAAAAATGCAAAAGACAAAATAAATACAAAGAAAGAAGAAATACAGTCAACTAGAAAATTACTTTTTACCTTTTATATTCTGCATCATCTTTTTCCAGAGTCTGGTATGCATGAAAATGCACAGGAAACGCGTTCACTATTTTTTGTAGGGACTATTTCTTTGGTAAAAAGTAGTTCCAAGTAGGTAATTTGTTTCTGGTGAACTGACCATTAATATACCTCTAAATAAAGAGTTTCCATTTTTGTTTTTTGCCAATATTTGTTTTGTTAATTACAACTTTTCAGATGGTCCCAAGATACAAAAAGTAGACATTGTTCAGTTGTTTTGTATTGTTGTAGATTACAATAGGCCTACAGTTTATTCACATTTCTCAGGCAGCAATCTAGTTTCTTGGCCTGTATTTTAAATTGTACTATGTTAGTAAGTTAGTTAAAAAACATTACACATTGTTCAAGAGCTGTAACCTCCCAAATTCAATTGGCTTCATATGTAGTGAATATAGCGCATTCATGCCTTTTGATTTGCTGTTAGAAATGTATGGCCACATCAAAGTAAATGGTAGCCTATGAGTGGAACAGCAAGCAGAGAATTTTCACGAATTGTGACATATGTGTGAAGCTCTAAAGCCGAGATACCCTCTACCCTAATGTCCTTGAGGTGTGCTATGGTTTTACATGGCTCAAGTATCCAACATGTTGTCTTTTTTATAGGTTTTATTGCACTGTAGATAAAATCAGTAGGCTGAAGTGTTTTTCTCACCTGGCTTTATTGTTCTATATCTCCTGTAAATGCTCCACAGAACACAACAATTTTAATCACACGTAATCTGACACATGTGTGACAGGATGTGCTCACACAAAGTTCATATTGGAAAGGTTGTTCACTAGACGATAGAGGAGAAGACAAGTATATGCAGAGACAGCGCCCGCTGACCCCCAGTCTGTTTTCATTCATGCTCTTCTGGCAGCGTGCTCATTCATCTGAAGGTTAATGGAAGTTGGAGATGTCCAATTCTAAGCACAGAAACAGGAAGGTGGTGCATTGTAAATGTTGTGTGCCAGGTGTCCCATGGTCTGCTGCTTGAACTGAAATGACTGCCTTGACAACAGTTTTCCTCCGTGAGGAGTTTTGAATAATAAACATTGAACTTCCCAGAACAACTTGACCCAACGTTTTTTTTACTAGCACGAAGAAAACATCACCTACGAACATGCAATTCAAAAACATTATTTGCATATAGTTTACAGTCTTGGCTGGTTTGTCCAACATAGCAAGCTCTATAGTTCACATGTGATTCTGACGTGATTTAGCTTCACAGACGGCAACACTATGGTTTCTAACTCATGTGAGGAAGCGTAGGTCCACTGGTGCAGAAGAATGACCCGCATTCATCTGTGATTGACTTGTCAATAACAGGTCTAGACATAAAGTGCATCAGGGCATATTACATGATTATAATCTCTTTCTTTCTGTCTGGTTGGGTCATAAATTCAATGTTAATCCTCACCATAAATCCACTGAGGTGAACATGCATTCCCAAAACAAAAGGAAACTACAGTCACAATAGTATTATGCTGCAATAACCCAAAATACTGCAGAGAAGCCATTGAGAAAACACTATATTTCTTCTAACGTTTGGTTTGTGAGCACCATGCAGGCGCAACATTATTCATGCTCTTTGTAGATTTTGCACTTGGTATAAACACTGTTTTAAAAGAGTTTAAATATTAACAAAGATACATTCTACTGAATATAATATAGAGATTAGTAAGAATGAAATATTTCTAAGATTTATCCAAACCTCTACACTGTGCAGGTGAAATGAATGAGGTACAAGTGCACAAATTTGTTTACTGCTTCAGTGCTAATCACCCCAACATGCAGCAATGTGCAGAATTCAAAGTATCCCTTAAATTCTACAACATGCACAACAATCCTTCCCATAGAACTAAAAACACGTTTTACCTCAACAAACCGAAAACTGTGTGGTAACCCTGAAAGTACGCAGAAATGTGTACCTCAAAGTACTGCATGTTTTTGACATGAATTAGGAGTCATGATTATGGTCTCTGTCAGTGCCTATTGTATCTTCTAGTGTGGTGTGAAACATTGTCCTCACATACTGAGACTGTGTGAGATCATTTTGAATCTGGCTGAGTGATAATGTTTCTCCCGTGGCTTTATTCCTTCAATAAAGCACCATTAATTAGTTTTTATGCAAATCCAAATGACAGCGCAAATAGTAATATCAATGCGCAGGTCTTGTAGAGTCAGAATTAGAATGTCAATTCATTCTCAACCACCAAGTTTTTTGTTTTTTTTATCAAGTGCAAACTAAATGAATCAATAAAGGCCCAAATGAGTGACTCGCCATGTGATGGGGAAAAAAAATGAGGTGTTACCTGGTGGGGTACACACACTTACTGTACCGGCAAAACCTCTTGCAACGTGACTCCTTCTACATGATTAGCAACACCAGCAGCATGAAACTAATCTCTTACTGCAGGAAAGCCCACCGGGTAAGGAGGTGTGAGGAATCTGCGAATGTGCTGGAACCATAACACGAGTGGAAGCAGGAGAGGAATTAATCACTTCAAAGAAGACCAAAATATGTTCTACACCTGCAGTGGTCACATATTAAAACTTCAAATCACATTCACCTCTCCTGAGCAGGGATTTACCGACGGTTTATTGAGGTATTAAGGGGATATTCAAGGGTAAAGTGATGGTAAGAAAGGAAGTGGTCTCCTACTTTGACTGCTAAACTAAAAATAAATACTCTCATCGCCAACAACAAGTTATCATTAACCTCTATCAGTGACAATCAATTCATCTCAGCTTCAGGGCAGGCAGATCCTTTTTTCACACATTTGTCAGATGCTCTGCTGACTCGGGTTCTCACATTATAGTGGAAAACAGGAAGCTTGTGAGGTTGTGAGAGACAGAAACCTCAGGTCATGGTGAGGTGACACTATTGATTCACAATCCTTTCAACAGATATACGTTTCCAATACATTTGTGCTATTTAATGGTGAGCTTTTATGATTTCAGTTACAGGGACAGTGCATTTGATAGCACAATCACACACACACACACACACAAGGCGAAATGATGCTCGACCTAAAATGGACCAACCTTGAAAATTCATAGACATGAACTTTTCCAGAACACTTCAACTTTTTTTAAAAGAACTAAGTTGTCACGCTCCCCCAACAAATGGGAACATTGGTTACCGAGGGACTTTTGACAGCACATCACAACACTGAACACAGAACCAATCAAACCACCAGTGGGGGAGTCAGAGAATTGTTGCAGGATTATGCACCTGGCACTGCCACGTGAATGCGATTCATGAGGCAAAAAAATAAATAAAAAATCTGTCAAGTGTTATTCTGCCGGGGAACCACCAGAAGGTTGTTAATATTCAAGTCTTTGGGCGTGAGCAACACTCATGAAATGGGTTTTTTTTTCCTCTGCAATTCAGGAAGGCCTTTGCATATAGCTGAGGGACTTCTGATCCAATGATGGGTGACAGCCAAAGATAACAAAAAAATCCCCCTATAATTACTGTTCAGATATTGCGAGCCAGCACTACTGTGGATTAGTCTTCCCGCAGCTGTGTATCAGTATGTAAGGTTGTTGCTAAAAATAGAAGAAGAAAAAAACATCCATCTCTTATTCACACAATTTGCAGCTTGCTCACTTTCTTGCCCCCCATCCTCTCCCTCTTCTCTCCTTTCCATCTCCCCCTTCCCTTCCCTCGCTTGCACATCTGAAATCACAGACATGCAGCACAAGCTTCAAAGAGCATAGATAACTTGGGGAGCGCGAGACTGACTGTAATTCAGCACAACACATGCACCGATAGTGTCATTTTCACAACCAGAGAGTGACATTTGGGTTTAGATTCGCACAGCTCTCTCACCTATATGCTGTGACTGATCAGCAGGCCCTCAGAGGAGAGTCACTGTGAACGAGCACCGCAGTTTGACTTCAAGTTGTCTTTAAGTTTGAGTGGGACAAAGCAGCAGAGAAGGAAGAGAATGATCCCCCCTTCAGGCATATGTAAAGCAAAAAATGCAACAAAGGCTGAATATGCAGTGTCGGGGTAATTTCCGTATGTGAAAGTCCAAAAACAAATTGGCACAAAGAAAGCTTGACGTGCCTCCGAACATTTAAGCAGTCATGTCTTCTCCGTTGGCGTTACGCTGCCTGCTGCAGTCTCCACTCTGCCTGGATGTAAAGTTATCGTCAGGAAACCAATTCAATCTAATTCATTCTAAAGACTCCAAAACTCACAGAGAAGCCATTCAAACATGTTACTGTTTCCAAACCAAGAGGAAGGCCAGGGAAAGGCCATTGCTTTCCTATTGCAAGACGGCAGCTGAGAAGCAAACCATCTGTTACAAATGAATGAGAAGTTAAATCACACACGGTACGGCTCAACTCAAGACTCAAAAGAAACAGCTCAAGGTCCTCCTCATGTGGCAATTGAATTGATGAAATGAAAAATACATTTTTGTACCACAGTGGATGAACATGCCAGCAGATAGAATACAGGCATGTGCATACAATCATCTAACTGCTTCTCATCAGGTCAGCCATGAACCAAACGGTGCCATTTTCTGTTTTAGGAATTATGTGACGCCTTGTAACAGAACAGATGGTGTCATGCTGTGGGGTTTGATCGTGAAAAGTAAAAGTGGCAAGACCTCAAAGCTCAAGCGATACAATTCACACTGACTTCGCTTGTATAAATAATGCATATTTGCGCCCATGAGCAGAGTTTGAATGGTATAGATGTGAGTATCATGGCACCCATACCGCAGAGAACCACTTCAAACATTGATAATCATTTGAAAGTAATCCCATTAATTACATAAGCAAAATTAGTATTTCATTTCTAATTCCCTTACAGACATGAGGAGATGAAATCTAGAAAACTGTATTTGTAGCGTTGGTGCAGCATTTAATGTGGAAGCATTTGTTTAACTCAGTTTAAATTAGTGAATAGAATATGCAAAATCTCAATCAACACTTCATTCTGACCAAGTGGACAAACAATATACACTTCTCTATTATCAGTCTCACCAAAAAGCAAACAAAGGGAACTTCACAGAGGCATTTATTGCAAGACTGAATGTACTATATTCTACAGTTGTTCACACTGTTGTGCAAAATGGTTGACTGTAATTTTAGTCTGCGACTCGACGACTTTCTTGTCGTTTTCTTTTTAGACCTGTGGCATGTTCGGTCGGACAGAGATCAAAGGAGTGTATATACGCAGACGCATGCGAGGGACGGGTCTGCTCCTGCAAACCCACACGAGACAGAGCGGACACATTTTCACATCTCTCTTGCGCACGAGAGCAGCATCACAGTCTGTCTTCATTAACACATCGCGGCGTCAAACCGGATCACGATGATTCAATATTGATGTAAACATCACAATGTGTTATGTAATTCTTCCTGGGAACAAAAAAAATGTACCATACCTTTTAGAAAGCCATGCTGCATGAAGTCGTGTGAAATACACAGTGTCTTTTTCCCACAACAGAGAAGAAGCCCATACAACACCCCATAAGAGAAAAGGGCAACATTCAAAGGGTTGAGATAACTGAATAATACATTGAAAGTAATATTCATGTTTCTTTTATTTTTCTAATGTTTTTCCGTGAAACTGGGACACACTTCTTCAACTGTTGCCTCCCAAAACGTATTAATTCTGCACACCAGTATTGCTGTATTTAAATGCCTGTCTCATTATCAGAACACTCTACTTTAAAACAAATTATAACATCCAATACAAAAACGGATGCACTCATTATCGGATCACATGCAATCAAGTCCAACTCAAATCAGGATCTAAGCAAGGTAAATACAACTTTAATATTTGTGCAGACTTTAGGTGGCCGTTAACACTCACTGGCTTGCATGAGCTGACCCTGACGCCCAAACACCTGGGAGAAAGGGCTGCGGTTGCAGGTGAGCATCTCCTCCATGGCTGAACTCCTCTGGGGAGGGGAAGAGGTCCTTCGTCTTCAGAAAGAGAGCGTGCGCTGCTGTGGGTCAGCCTCCGAGTGTATAGGGGGGGGGTGGGCGGTCTGCTGTCTCTCCTCTCACTATCTCAACTGCTAATTTGCCTTTGAAGCCACCTCGCGACCTCTCTCCTAACGCCTTTCCCTGCCGCCTCGCCGCTGACTGCAGATCAGTCCTGTGCCTCCGTTGCCTCAGATGCCGTCAGAGTTGCTGCTGCTCCTGAGCTGACGGGAGATCTGTGTTGGGTTGCTCTCAGCCTGCTCATTAGCGCTCCTGCGGGGCGCTGCTTCAGACGGAGAGCACAGCGAACAGCACGAACAAAGCAAGCGAGAGAGAGAGAGAGAGAGAGAGAGAGAGAGAGAGAGAGAGAGAGAGTGATGAGAAGGAGAAGCCTGCTGCAGAGAGGAGTCTTGGACTCTCTCCCCTTATGAAAGTGAGAACAGAGATGACTGTGTATAAGTGTGTGTATAGCCAATTTAAACATTATACTGTGGCTGCTGCTGCTTGTAGTTTCTGGCTGTGGTCGCCCCCCCTCTCTCTCTTTTGTCTCCCCTCCTTTTTTTTTAATCCAATCTGACTTCTCTACCAAGAGAAAGTGACAAGATGCACCGCAGATAAGCACCACAACATCTGACTTGGGCAGTAAAACAAATGTGGTATAATAAGGTCATACACCCTGCAAGTAAACGCAGACTCTCAGAGTGACTCCTGAGGTCTGTTCGTTCAGTAGCATCCTTATTCGATGGGAGCATGGAAGTCACAGAGAAGGGGGGGGGGGGAAACAGGACTCGCAAGTCCTCAAACACAAGAGCTAAACATAGACACAAACTGAGAATTATTAACTGACACAGCCAATCATGACTTTGTTGTTCAGCTTGCCAGCATGCACACGCTGTGTAACTCAAAGCCAAATGCAGGGCTCTGGATTTTGTTTTTGTACACCTCCACCCTTACTGTTCCTCCTCTCTGTGATCTACTGTGTGCGGTTTATGCCTGCATGGCTCTCGACCAAATTTCTTTCAGGATAATAAAGTTTGAGTTATTTCTCCCCACGCTTACTTCTCGACTTCGGGTATTATCTTCCAAATATAGACAGAGAAGCACCCTGCTTGCGATATAGTCAGGTGTATGCAGCTCTTATGCAGCACTTTGCTTGTGCAGGCAAAACAATAAATAAACAGTACATCCGCGAGTCCCGCTCAAAGCAAAAACTGATTCTGAGCAGAAAACTCAAAAACAGACGAGAAAATCAGTTTCAAACTAAAGGGGCCAGTGGATGATTAAATATGGATCCACATCCTTTATTAATGCCCTCATTACCATGTCTGTTCCGCTGCTGAACAGCATGCAGAGAGGGGAGAAGAGACCGGTACAAAAGTACTTCATCCCAGCATCCTGTTTGCATCATTTGCTCTCACCAGTGATGCTGCGACAGGTTGGTTACCTTTATAACGCCGCTTCCTCTTTCCTCTGAACTCTCTGTCTTATATAAGTTACCGGCGGCAGCTGTATAAGGAGAAGCCTATACAGATGTTCAAATATGTGAATTTTTGAGGGTGATCGGGACAAAGTTGTGCTAAAAAAAACACAAGAAGAAGAAACATATAAGAAGAAACATGCGAGAAGAAGTTTACCGTTCAGTAAAGAGTTCATTAAACACAGTGACGTTGTGACGTTAAAGAATGAGAATCCCATCACTGTCACGTCAGCCTGAAGAAGCAATGCCAGAGATGGTGTGACTCAGCGCTTTAATCTCTCTTCACCTGGAACATTGTGATCCTGACAGGTCCCTGTCATCATTTCATGCACGGTTCAGCTATATGTGCAAACTTAGTCATCACCTTTATTCAAACTCTACTTGTTTTGTTTTCATTTCCACAAACAAGAATCAGGACAGACCTCAAACCCATCTACTGCAGGAAGGGAAAAAATAGAATTTGTCTCTCACTATTTCACTGGATTCAGTTCAGAATTTATATCACCAAACGTTCAATAACACTGACGAATTCAGCGAAAAAAGGAGCTCAAAGGTTTCTCCTCAGACTTCTGGGATGAATGTTTTTGTTTTCGATCCTCTCTGATCATGTGTCCTCGGCTCCTCTTTAGAACTTCCTGTGAGAATTCAACATGCCCCGGGGCTAAGAGCCGCAGCCGTGTTGAGCATACAAACGCAGCCTCGCAGTTTGAGGTTACTGCTGAGCTTGTGAGCGCTGGGAGAAGCTGTACCTCCAGGGCTGTGGTGTGTCGCTCTAGGTACACATGGCACAACTCGTAAGTATGTAAAAAATCATCTGCCAGGCACTGCTGCTGAAAAAGCAGATGAAGGCTGGTCCCTCGCTCCCAGAGACTTGACTTTTATAATCATTAAAAAACGGACACGAGGTGTATTAAATGCCTTTTTATACATTATCTGCATTGAATCTTAAGAGCATCAAGTCAACTGCAAACTTGTGTTCACAATTTTTTACGTGTTCAATTTCATATATATACACATATAAATGGAGCCGCTGGAGCTGTGAACTTATCTGAGAGAAACAAAAGGTATCCAAAGAATCCAAAACCACCGGTGTGGATTTGTCACTAACGTGCTCAACACTTCTGAAGAGTGGAAATAAAAGCTTCACCAGGGGAAGAACAAACCCACACGCCTTTATGTAGGAACACTCGGCAGGCTGTGTACCAGCTCGCTTCACCTGCTGCTGCTGGAGTGTGTGCATCTGCTTTTTATTACAGTGTTGGCTATAACCATGATGACACAAGGGGATCAGGGGGAATTGCTTTGATAGCTCAATGTCACAGACTGGAAATCAGCACAGCTACTGTTTCCAATCCATTCTTCCCATTGGATCCTTGTATTATATAAGCCTGTGGCAAATAAAAGATTCTGCGTAACTGCCAAAATTACAATTCAAGTCGTGCCCATTGCACTGCATGTTGACGAACAATTACATTTAGATTGCTTTTCATCCATTAATGTTTGATTGAGAAAGCGTGAGAAAGGACACTTGGACCTTGTGTCTGCAGACAGTTGGTTATTTAGATTCACCAAATTAAAGTCAACATCCATGTTGAATTCAAAAAGGGATAAAGTGGTCTCTCAAGGCCTCTGCCATGCAAAGATGTCTTATCTTAGTAAAAATATTCTATGCTGTATACGAGTAGACCTACTATACCAGTGTTCAAACTCAACACTTAAATGAACCCTGCAGAGTTTCACCGTCGGTAGCGCAATGGAGCGGTGTTTTAGCAGAGTGTGCGACCGGTTTGTTTATTCTTATGAACGCACACAAGGATGCGAGTGACGCCGGACACATTCTGTTCAGCGGTTTCACACTGTTCCACTGATCTCCAGGTTTCAATAAGGCACCAAGAAACGCAGGGGAGAAGAAGACTGCTGGCAGGCTGGCAAGTAAACATGGACGTAAACAATGCCAGTTTCAAAATGTTCCAATAAATCACCTTTGCAAATATTTTATGATGGAAGGAAATGTTTTAAACACGCTTGTTAGGCCTCAAGTACACACACACACAATGTGTTTTTGGCGAGTAACCTTGAATGTGAAGCTAAGTTTGTTTACAACAACACTCCACAGGGCCCCCTTGAACGCAACACTTTATGCTAAGCTAAGCTAATGACAGCTCCCTATAATCCTTGCGTATTGCCTAAAAGCAGGTGTTTTGAGTTTGGTTGATTGGACTATTTTGGGAGTCCTGCAGAATATCGTCGACGGGGCATCACAGCAGCACTTTTTCATTTACAGCCTCACAGCAAAATCCGGTGCCTCTTTAATTTTTACCGACAAACTCTGCTTCCCTACTTTCGGTGTTCACTCACGTTATTTGCTGCTCTTTTCAGCCCTTTCTACTTTCTCAGCTACTCCGCACCACCCACAGCTAACTTAGCTAATTAAGACTTTTCCCACAAAAAACGGTGCTTGTGCAGATTAGTTCTCCTGAGAGGCACGGTGCGTCACCGTTTGGAGACGGTTCTCGGTGTGATCTCCAGCCAAAGCAAGTGCACATACATTTTGATGCACGTACTTTGATATTTCTAGTTCTGCCGTGTATTTTCACTCTTCACTGGACTCGTTCATTTTTTATTTAACGTAATTTTCCATATTTGTTGTGCAACCTTTTGTTGTAGATGTTAAATATGAAAAGGTAAAAATGGGTCAAATACAAATAATTTTTGTAGCTACTCCACAAAAAGATCCACCGCTTTCCCAGAAAACAGGTCACAGGCTGGATGTCTTTGCATCTTAACACCACATTTGATCATACTGGTGGTGGAAAAAAATGCTTTAAAATGGGGCAGAAACATCCCTGAATATGGATTATCTAACAGAAAGAGCAGAAGAGATGCAGTGGTATTACAAGATCTGCTCTCTATTGAATCCTCCACTCCAGAGGTAAAAATAAGGAAAGTGTGCCACCACCTGGACATTTCTGTATTTTCTAGTAAGGCTCACAATGCAGGAACTATGCAAATCTGGAGTCAAATTCTGTTAATACGGTTAAAAACATTAAAGTAAGGACTGAGAATTTGGTATAATTTCCCAACATGAAATCCGTAGACTTCTGCATTAACGACTAAACAACAATAATGTGATTAATTGTATTTGTGTACCGACGAAAGTGTCACACACACGTCACATAATCTTAACATTGTCTATTTATTTTAAACACACTCTTTAAGAAAGACTTTAGTGCAAATCATACAGAGGAACTGTTCAGATATTGATTACATGATTTTAAATTATTAATAAATATACACGACTCAATTTACACTTTGAAATGCTACAAGCACTTTTCACAGTTAAATAACAGTCTCCCCAAAACCGTCCTGTACATCCAACACGTTGCAGTCCGTCCGTCTGCACGAAGCAGACTTTACCAGTGAGGGTTGAAAAGGCAAAATGTAAAATAGGAGGTACCATTATTGTTTCTCTCTCTCAATTACAGGCCATTGTCAAGTTTTAGTTTGCCAAAATTAACATAATGATAATCATAAGGAAATAAGTACCCTGTATAGCACCAGCTCTTCAAACTAGTAGCTTATAAAAATCAAACAGATACAATTCATCACACTCACTCTGAGATTAGTGACAACTCGCCACAAACGTTTCCATACGTCACTACAGGGTTCCAGCGTTACATTTCCATTCTGTGATTCGTACTGTACATGTGGAATCTATTAAACACACTTCACACAACCAATGACAAAAGGCTTGAGCGCTACGCACAACAGAGACCCAAACAGAATGTTTTTCTAATTTGACAATTTATATTTTTTGAAGGAAAAAAAAAACAACAAAAAACACAAAATTATATTTTGTGACAAGAGTTTTTTGAAACAGGTGCAAAATGAAGCCTGTAAGCGAACTGGGCTACTGTACATATGTCAGGATTTCAGAGGAAGTGCAGTGAGGCCAAGCAGGAGTTCCAACGCTGCTCAGAAATAAACTCTTATTATTGTAAAATTGGCGATGATGCATCCAAGCTATTCAGATTGCACAGTACTTCTGTATCTGTGAAATTACATCAAACTGTTTCCCCAAAAGTTGAAAAAGTATTTGTGTTTGCCTATAAACTCAACTCCAACATGTGGGATTAGGCTCCAGAGGGAAGCCCTTTAATAAAAGGTGATAGCACACCAATGCTTTGTTCATGAGCAGCCTGCAGTTCAGCACACCGAGACAAAAGAATAAATATATGTTGGTGGGCCATCAAAATAAAATCCATGTGAGGGGGAACGCCAAACTAGTTTATTGGTGTTCCCCTTGATGCCACATTTAGTCATACTATATACATTGGATGGCACATAGAGAGAAGTATTCTCAAAACATTCATACTAATACATAGCAACTGAGACAACCAGATTATATACAAATTTGATTTGCAAAGGCTGACGCATTAAATCTACCAATGTTACATTCACACCGATGGTGAAAACACGGACCTTTCTAATAGTAATCAAGAGCGGTGACATCCTGTGATATCCAGAGCTACACGGTGTTGTTGAGCAGTGGTTCTCGTGGGCCACGACCTCCCTCTGCTGGGATTGCTCTGGTGCGGGCAATCGTTGCTTTAGTTGGAACAGCTTGCAACGAATCATTGTCCACTGTGCTCCAGGCACTGTGGCTTTTTCATGCTTTCCGTGACTTTTCCCTCCATTTGACTGCTCAGCAATCCCCCAGTCAGACCCACTCTCACAAACACACTCAATAAAATGTAATCCGAGGCAAAATATATATATATATATATATATATATCGCCGGTACAGGCAATATATAAACAAACATTCTCCAGTCTGAAATATGCTATTTTATTATTACTTTACTCAATTTGTTTCCTCCAGGTTGAGAACCACTGCTATGCGGTGTGTTACTTTTCTATGATCCCGTAGTTTAGAAGTAATCTAGACGTATCTTCCACGTATTCACGCCACTTATTGTCAATTAGACCAACGTCGGAGTTTAACAACATAACCATCCCAATTAAATGTAGCTGTAGCACAAGCATGCAGGAAGAGTTTAAACCAAAAGGACACAGACAACAGAGAAGAAAAAGTGCAAATGCATGCTGAGAATGATTGCCACCTGCTATCCTCTCTGAAAATAAAAAAAACTCAAAGTAGGAAATGAGAGCAGCCTTCCAGCTCAATTCCTCCCACTTCCTTCCCAATTTGTGACATGTAGCAGTCAGATAAACTTCAAAGTGCAAATCCAAGCTGTTGACAGACATTTTATGAAATGAAGGAGAAATATATATAAAAAGAAAAAAAACTCCAAAGCTACTACAAAATGCATTCAAATACTCAGTTGAATGCCTCCACTCACTGCAGTATCCTTAGTCATCCGTCTTCATTTATTGTACAGCATGATGCAAACCGGGTCCGTGGGGTCTGCAGTGTGATTAACAGTTCAGTATCACGATGACACGAGAGTGCATGAGCAGCTCCAACACAGCAGGGTCCTAAAGACATCAAAACATGATGTCAAACAAGCAAAAGATATAGAAATGAGGTTTTGTTTCTTTTCTTGCTAGTAACATTTTAATTATTTATTTCTATACATAACATGAGCTATTTAAAAACACAGCAGTGCCGAGATCTTATTGGCGGTCTGTCCAAAATGGTAATTTCCAGATTATACTGCATATGACCTTAAGAGGCTTGATTATTGTAGAAGCTGTCGGTGTTTTACTTATGCTGTTGTACCTATCTAATCCGAACAGATGTGGAATTACTGTGTACTGTAGCTCTTTTTCAATGATTTATTTACACACATCCCTAGATTATCATGACCATTATAAAACTACAAACTACCTGATGATCGCTGGTGGGCTGCTGGGAAGTCTTTAGGCGGTGGGACTCTGCCCCGAGCTGCTGGTGGCGGCTCCGCTTGCCTGCTCCCGGCTCTGGGCGGGAAGCAGCTCGTCCCTCTGTGGTGCGGCCTGCTGCGGTTTCACTATGGAGATCTTAATGGGGAGTCCTTTGACGCTGTGCTGCACTCTGCCGTACTGGCGCATAGAGGGGTTGAAAGTGCGAACAATGGGGAGTTCGTTCAGTGTGGGCGTCTCCTGTTTTGGCTGCGTGCTCTCTTTTATGATTATTTTACTTCTTTTGCTTGAGAAGACGGTCTGCACTGGGAGGATGGCGGGCCTTTTAGCAGGCACAGAACTCTGGAGTCTTGTTTTATGCTGAGGCGACGCTTGCTGTTTGTCTTCCGCCCTTCTGTGCAGGTGTCCGTCGTTTTCCTTCGTAACAGAGATGCCTCCATCCTTCCTTTTCTTCACCTCTTTAGGCTTCTTGGGGCAGACGGCCATGTGTTTGGTTCTGCTGCGACGCATGGTGAACTCCCTGCTACAGTGCGGGCAGACGAAGATCTCTTGCTGCTCATCCACGTGCGGACGTGACATTTTATTTGACGACGGGGCCGATTTGTTCCTCTGCGGCATGACCCTCTGGACCAACTTCTTCTTCCTTTTGTCCAGCACCTTGAACTTCACGCTCACCGGCGATTCTTGGCTAGGTTTGGACCGGTTGGACTGACTGGGTCTGTTCGAAGCGTTCAGTCCGTTCGTCGTGTTGGTGGTAGACAGAACTCCGTTTTGAGTTTTTGCAAAGTGGCGCAGCGGGATGGGATTCCTCTTGGGCGTGTATCTCCTTTTATCGCTGGCATTGGCACAAGCCAGGATGTGCTTGTGTAACTCGGGCATGTTATCAAAGCTCTTTCCACACTTGGTGCAGCGGATGGCCGTCGTAAAGGTTTGTGGGATGTTGTGGGTGGTGAAGTTTGTGGCTGAAGCCACTGAGCCGGCGGGTGATCTGTTGTGGTAAGGAAACGGAGGGGGCTTATAGCTGGGATAGTGTTGGTTAATGCCAAGACGGACATCGGGCCCCTCGACTTTGGCTCCATCTGAGGCCATGATTTTTATCGTTGTGAACAGTTCTTCAGCAGCCACATCCACCTCATTGTCTTCCTTTTTCACCGGTTTCTTGGGCTCCCCTGCAGCATCAGGCACTGGCGGCTCCGTGGTGACTTTTATCGAGTTATTGTAGTTCTGAGGTCTCAGTTTACCCTTCTCCTCTTCCGTGTAGGTACACTGCTGGCCGGGATGCAACTCCTCCTGATGCTGTTTCAGATTACAAAGATAGACAAACTCTTTGGTACACGTGCTGCAGACATAACTCTTGCCGACACCGTGGAGGCTCGATCGATGATCGAGCAGCGCGGAGGGTTTGCTGAAGAGCAGCACGCAGAACTCGCATTTGTACGGCCATTCATCGGCATGGTCCCCCACGTGATGGCCCAGCTCTTTCATTGAATGAAAAAGCCTGTCGCACACATTGCAGACGAAGTTCTTGGTGAACGTCTGCTGGTGGGCACCGCTCGGTGCGCCGTTTGAGGATCCGTCCTCTGGAGCTTTCTCTGAAGGCGGTGGGGTTTTCGGTGAGATTTCGGGTATGGAAACAGGGCTGTCAGCAGCTTCTTCCTCTTTTATGGTTGCTGGCTCTGCATTGACAACAAGCTCCGGGTCAGGACTTGATTCACCCACAGCAGGACAATCGGACATCGCTGAGGTGGTGGTGGATGGAGTTAGCGATTCTGCAAAGGAGGACATAAGAATGGTGGGGTCCACAGTTTGAGGGTTGGGCACTGAAACGATCTGTTGCTGTTCTAAGTGATTAACAACCATGTGTGTAGGTGCTGGAGGCTCAGCAGTGGTTTCCTGTAAGCTAACTGCAGCGGGGACTATACTGCCTGGGGCTTCAAGAGCTATTGTGCACTCTATCAACACTGCGTTGCTGGTAATGTTGTACGAGTTGATGAGGGAATTGTTTAAAGTTACAGTGGGCGTGAATGGCACTTCTGACATCGCTATTTGATCAGAGAGAAACACGTGGCCGGGTAGATTCAGAGCCGGGTCAAGGGACCGGGAGAGAGAGTTTGCAGAATCTGTAGCAGCAAATGCAGCCGTTAAATCGCACTCCGAAAAATTCAATGCGTTTTCTGTGCAGAGTACCAGGGGCTCGGGAGATATGTTTGGGGCTAGTAACCGGATCGGTTGGCTTGGAGGGTTAGAAATGAGGGTTATTAATGAAGAAGTGGTGGGGAGCACTGAGTGTGAGGCTGGGGAAGCAAAGGCTATGGTGCACGGCGAAGCCGGGGTAAGGGATGCGGGGGATGGAGTCAGAGAACTGGAGGGAAGCGCAAGCCCGTAAACAAGTCCCTCTGCCATGGGCTCCATCACATCTGGACCTCTAAGTATTGTGAAGTCTGTGACTAAAGGGATCTCCGGGTTCCCTAGGCTTACATTATGCTCTGCGAGATTCATCACGGCCGTCTCTGCAATGCATGTATTTGATTTCCCTGCTTTCAAAACTGCCTGTGAAACTAGTTCCAATGTCAGTTCAGATTTACCTAGTGTCTTCCTTTGAAAGCTCAAATCCAGCACTGCATCAGTTAAAGCTAAATCTTCACTTCTTTTGACCGTATTAGAGAGATCCAGTGGTTGCTGATTACAGGAATTACCGCCGGCTGTGGGTACAGGTTTCACTGCCGGCTCCTCCACAGGTGGAGTTGTGTCATCCTTCGCATCGGCTGTTTGGTGCATGGGTGAACTATGTTGGGTCTCTATCGGCCCTGTACTTACAGCGTCACAATCTCCGCTATCTGCCGTTTCGTCTTTAGATGTTGGAGAGCTCGGTGGAGACCCAGTCCTTCTTTTGAACCTACCTGTTCCAGCAGCCAGGGCGGACAGAGAGACGGGTGAACAGGGCTTCTGGGCATCTGCGATGAGGGCAAGTGTAGGTTTAAGGCCGTCCTGCTTCTCCAGGAGCTGCTTCAGCTTCGGAGACAGAAACACCGTTCTTTCCTTCTGCACAGCTGTGGACTCGGCATTCTGAGGAAGTAGATTCTCTCTTAAAGAGGATACAAGGGAGGATGACGACGCAACCACCTCAGACTCCAGTTCAGTTTTAATTTGCGGTAAAAGAGGTGGCGTTGCAGTTCTTCTTCTGACCTGTGGTTGACCAGGTATCTCTTTGCCTGCGACTGAATCTGTATTTAAAACCTGGCTGATTTGGCCGGGGTCTAGAATCAGGGCGTCCAGTCCAATTAAAGTCGAAGACCCAGAATGACTCTCGGGTGCTTCACAGCTACTGACTGTACTTGTCGACACTATCTTTCCATCAATATAAAAGCTGAGATTCTCTGAAATATTGCCGGAGACATCGAGCATGTATTGTTCTCCGCATCCCACGTCATTCTCCAGAACAGCTGCGGGTGCTGCATCGTCACCGATCTCCGTTTCCTGTTGAGAAGGTTCACCGAGCATCCTCTGGAGATTTCCCTCTTGGGCCAGCTGGGTTTTTTCCACACGTGAGACTTGCAGATGCTGCTCGTGGATCCTGCGCTCATGTCGTCGCTTGTTGGTATGCGTAGTGAACATCTTTTCACAATACTTGCAAGCATGATGCCCCTCTAATACTCCCAGTTTGTCCGGCTGAGCGCTGCTGGAAGTCTTAGAGCTAGCGGGGGATGAAGCGTGAAGCTGCATGACTGAGCCCACTGAGTCCAGAGGCTTCATCTTCTCATGCTGCGACTGACCCGCATTTGAACCAAAGGACATGTTGCTCTGGCGGCTTTTGTAAGCGTGTGCCTCGACGTTCTCCGAAGCGTGAATGTGCATGTGTCGTTCTAAGCCTTGTTTGCTGGTGAAATGTCTCTCACAGTGCTGGCAGGGAAAAGAGTTCCAGTCTCTCTCGGTATCCTGGTTGGGATGTATATAAAGATCAGGATACAGTGACTTGATGTCTGGCTGCATGTTAGTTTCCTCTTGATAAATATCCTCCTCCTCCCCATCTCCCTCCATGGCTTCATTGTTGCCAATTTCAGAGATGTACAAGTGAGGAGAGTCCTCCATGTTTAGTGGAGGTTGTATCCAGCTCTCTGAAGTGAGTCTGTCACACCTGTTGAATAGATAAAGAAGCTGATGTCATTCATCAAACGCACACATAACATAGCTGTAGGGCCGTTTAAGGACCGCATTAATTGACTTAAACGTGAATCATAAACACTTATGCAGTCGAATCATTCACCCTACACTGCAATGCAAATCAATACATCACAAACTTATCGTCTGCTTTATCAAATTATCGCGTAAAGCAAACTAATAGCAGTAGTAATGTATTCTTATTCATTAATGACAATCATATTGCCACTACCTGATACAACTCAGACATTCTGAAATGTATTACAATTGTATGACATTATACATATGTTCATGATATAAACTAAATACTATACATCATAACACAATGTTCTTCTTTATATAATCAGTCTACTTTCTGTTTGTTCAGACATAATGCACCATTATTGACGAGTATATATTATGATACTTCCATTACCTCAGCATTTGAAACATAAACCAGTAAATCAACATTAAAGCAATATATAGAATTGTTATCATGCCGTCTTACCATTTTAATGACCAATGCAGAGTAGAAACCAGAGCTGGTTTTATGGATGAACACAGGCTTTTCTTTCTGTTTGAAGAAGAAAGACAACACGCGTTACAAAAGACTACGAAGCCCATTCCATCACATAGCATGACACTTAAGCTCCAACTACAAACTGATCCGAGTGAACAGTTGTAGTGTGGGATTAGTTGAGCAGTGTACTTTATCTCCTCAGTCATGTGGCTGCTGAATAAACCGTAGGTCCTAATTTGTTTGCTAATGTACCAAACAAACACTGCATAAACTAACGCACCAACACTTTGTAACACAGTGTTATAAACAGTAAGTGACTTATTTTTATCTATTAGTTGACTACAGTGAGTAGTCCTAAAATAAAGCTAATCTGTCCCCAGATTACCTCATTTAACATGACATGGTTGCCTTACAACCTGCTACTATACACAGTCATTAGCATGTTATAAACAGCTACCTTTCACTTGTTATTTGAAAGCACAGATGTGCATTTTGATCTTCATGTACTGCTTGGTAGGACAAAATGGCAGAGGCCCATCATGAGTGCATGATTCTGTCGTGCTCTTCCACCTGCTCCTCCTCGCGAGCGCACGAGCTCTTGAAGCATCAACAATCTATTTTACTAAATTATTCTTTTCTGTCAGCTCGTTTTGCATCGGATATTTTTTATATTTATTTATCCTTCATAATTATTAAATTTCTAGCAGTTTTCAGGCAACTGTAGGCACGAGGGGAAACGTAAACAAAGACTTTATAGTTCATGTTAATGCAAAATATCTTTCAATTATTTAAGACCATCGTGGACTGAGTTCCAGTTGCACAAATACAACAGAATCAGTCACGACATGGCAGAATCGAAAAATTGTTCCCACAAGGGCCTACATACTGATTTCTTTGAGCCAGTTTCGTAATACTAACTTCTATTTCCATCCATCTGCGCTGTAATATCACTACTTATTTGACTTTATCTGCCGAACATCAAACAGATGTAAAATAAAAGGACTTATCCGTTTCATTTGACCTTTTATTTTAACTCGTTAACATGCATCTGCTTCACCTGCTCTGATGACGCTTCCCCCAGTCCCTGCACCATTGCTAGCTGGCCACACATCACGTCGTCACATTACTGTTTTTGCTACAGAGGCTGCTAGCTCGTCCACTGAAAGGTCAACTGGCTTTTCTAAAATAGCGCTATTCTGTCGTCCTGGTACGAGAAAGGGGCTAAACCAAAATGAGAGCCCTGTAGCCGTCAAGGTCTTGAGCCACGGCTTCACTTAAGTGAAAGAAATCAGCTGTTATCGCCATTAGAGCATTGACAATACACTGCTAGCTGCAATGCTAGCTCGCAAGCCCTGGCTACATCTAGAGTAGAATGTTCCACTCGACCATTACGAACACTGGCCGTTGACACAAACTGCACGTTACAGGTTCTGTACATACTTGTTCCCCAATAAGAACTGCCGTTGAACGGTTTGAAATATTCCTCTCCTGCAGGTTGTGTACAGTTGAGTTTCTTTTTTTCTTTTTTTTTTTTTTCTTTTTTTTCTTCTCCAATGTACCAACAAGATAATGACGTTTTGATTGGTCAGTGAATGAGGAAGTCAAATTTGGACCAATCAGCAACTGGTTTGTTAAGGCTCGACGAAAAAAAGAAAACATCATGTCAAAAGTCAGCTGTCATCTCGGACTAAAATGAGAACATTAGCGCATCGTTGCCAGCCTTTACTAGTTGTTTCATAAACAATGTGCATATCTAATGCAAGGCAAGATATTACAGATATTCATCTAAGATTATGCAAGATATGCACGCTGTCTCCAGCTTATTTTTATACATAACGAGTTTTTGTATTAATCTAAAATTGTGAGGAAAAAAACCGAACTCCAAATTGTAAAACTAAACTCAGAGCCAGACCTGTGCTAGACCTACATGTTGATACTTTTGGTTTTGATTTTGATTTTGATAATCTACAACTTTTTATTATCAAAGATGCATTTTAATTTTCATGCTCTAAATACATTTGAACCATTCATTTTAAAACGTCAAGTAAGTTTGACAAAGACGCATACGATTTCTAAATATGTTTCCGAACAAACTGTGTCCTTGTAGTATATTAAAAGGGCCTGTAGAGGGCGCAATGTAATAAAGTCTCAATCTAAAGAAGATGGTAATAACTTCAGTACACTTGATTGTTGTGTAACTTTGGTCATAGACCTCAAAAATGCATTTCTGTGCTTATTGCATGGTATGAACATGAAGCAATTTGTATGGTAATGAGTTTATTGTTTTCAATTGTAATAAATACAGTAGTATTATTTAGATTTTTCTTTTTTAATATGACAAATTACTGTGAGCTTGTCTGCAAAAAAAGTTTATTGAAAAACAATATGGTTTCATCTTAATCTACACAATTTAAAGTGCATACACTTCTTACTTGATTTAGTTTTTTATCTTGCAAAATGATGTGGTTAATGGTTGTGCAGTTGATTGCCAATATAAATTCTGATGTTCACGTTGAAGTTATTTATTATCATTTGCACAACAATTAATGAGTCTAAAATCATAGCTCTCAGCTCCCTCCAACAATAGTCATTAAACATGTAAAAAAAAAAGTTGTACAAAATACATTTGTGGTAGACAACGATTGCCAAATTTATAAATTGTAACGTAAACAGTGGTGTAAAAGAAATTAATGAATAAATACTGCATATATATATATATATATATATAGCCAGGTCATATCTGAATATCTTGAAGCCACATTAACATATCCGGTTCACAGCTGTTGAGAAAACAAAGGCAACACCAAGCTGACAAGTTGATGATTAATAATGTGCAGTAGCATTTGTTCTCTTCCCCTGACCAGCTCTCTGTTTTCCACAACAATTGTCAATTGAATCAGCTACACATATAAAAAGCTACCCTCTGGTTTCACATGGCATTATTTCAACCTCCAGAATCAACATAAATGACGTTCTTAAAGAGGATCTGTAGGAGGTCACCAGACCCCACATGTACATTTGTGACATTGTGCAGCACATGGGTGGTGTGCTCATGCCACATGCATGGTATGTCTCTTGTAGCAATGTTGTATGTGGGCTGAGTGGTGTTCCACTTTCAAACTACATGCCCGACTTCTGTGAGCCATAATGAAAGATCATAAACAACGGGCCTCTCTCTACTCAGGCTTCTCTCCTTCTCTGTATTTTAGATGCAGCCTCCCAAACTTTGCTGTGAAGTTGCTGACACAGTGGGGTGTGTTAAATCTACCTACAATTTCAAGTTGACTGTGATCATGTTTATTTATAGCTTGTCATAGCGCATCACTCTGTGCATGCTCAAGGCTCCAGAATGTCTTTCGCAGTTGATGGCAATTGCAGCTGTAGAATTATGATGAGCAGTTCACGATGGGGTCTACTGGTCAGACACATACGTCAAATCATCATATAACCAGGTGCTGACCGCCTGGAAGCCATTTCACACATATGGCTAAGCAGTCAAAGTCTGTCATAGAGTAAGTATGAGTTTTGCTAGATCTGAAAGCAAGTCATTACTTATGTGGCTTCATCAGAGAACAAATTGTACTTTCATGCATCATAGTTGCATAGCTAGAAAATCATTGCAAAAGCTGTGCACCTCAGACTCCTTAACTCTAAAATAGTAAGCTGAGCTACAGTAAGGCCATATGCTGCTACCACATATCAAGTATAATGCATCCTCTTCTATGTAACTCAAATAGGCAGCTTGCTTCACTGCCAAACTTAAGGTCACCATGCGATGCTTCACCTGGTTTGACTGTATAAATAACCCTGGTACAGTATGTTTGAATTTAAAAACAGTGTTTTGAATCATGTAATTCATCCACACCACAAGGTCTAAAATAGGTTTAAAGGGCAACTTTAAAAGCAAACAGGAAACTGAGTGATTGTGAGAGAACCCGAAACAAAGTGTCCCAGATTACATGCGTGGCAGCATATCCTGTGGTAGTGGGCGCCGGTTCGTGCCGATGACTCTATTCACAATGAAACATTCACCATCAACATGAACATACAGCGAGAGACAAAGAAGGAAGGGAGAGGTGGTGCACAGCGTGTCTGTGTATCAGGCAGATCAGTCGGTGTGAAACAATAAGGGTCCCTTATGGAAGATATGTGCCACATGAGGCAAACAAAGCATTGTCTGTAATCCCACAACATGATATGTCACAGGGAAGAAATACAATTTAACCGCGTCATGTCATGGGACGCCAGATGTGCAGGGAGGAAAATGTAAATGTGAGAATGTCGGAACACAAATACAAATTGTACTGTGCAAAAACACGTGATACTGTATATGTCCGCACAACTGTAGCCCACTGTACTGTATATTTATATACTGACAGCATACACACACACACACACACACACACACACACACACACACACACCACACCCTTGCAAATAATCCCCCAAAGTCCAATAAACCCACTGCCCGCTGTCACTTCTGCACACACACACACACAATAAGAGATGCACTCTGACCCCCATGAAGTAGCATGCCATATGTACAAGGATATCGTGCACACACACACACTTGCATACCACACACACCCCATCAATCCATCTCCCCTTTCACTGTCTCCGACCCTCTGCTGGCCACACAGTCACACAAGCAAATTCAGCTATTTACTTGCATCATCCATACTGTATCTGACCACAAACACACTGTGCCTGTCACCCAACTTTATTCGGCTTCCTCACCCCTCCACCCCTCCGCCCCTCCCTCTCTATCCACCCAGCTGTCTGCGTCACTCAAACCTCCACGGGCCTACGGGCTGACATTTATCTCATGACATCACAAAACCGCTGCACTCTCCAGGCTTGACATGTGGCGCTCCTGGCACACACGCAGATCTACACTCTGCTACTCCAATCACAGTAGGCATTCATGTCAACTCCATGAGATGAGCACTGCAGAGTGCAGACATAAACTAATGACACACATGGAGGAAACTGCTCCTTGTTTACACTAGTGTCTAGTCATGTATAAAATAGGCATACTTTGTTTGTATCTGTAACTTCCTGGAGATTTAAACAAAGCGTCCACTTAAAGCCACAAATGCATTTTGCCCAACACTTTTAAAACATCACACGCCAGACACCGGTTTTATAAAGGCATTGGATTGAGTGCATTTGATGCTCTCAAACTGTTTCTGATACGGCCAACTGTAGGCTGCATGACTAACGTTAACATGATCGTAGTATGAAGGTCCTTGGTCAGCTGAGGACTCCATGTTTTGTATGTACATGCTCCTGCATCTTCACACAGGTATTCTGGTATCTAGTATTACATAATATTCCAGTGAGATGATTGACATTTTCATCAACCAAACACACTGAATACTGGAAACAATATACACATTTGTAAGAATCCACAGTCAGTTTAGAGAATTAGCCTCATGCCTGCAGTTATGAAAAGCTCATTCCTCTATTGTTATGCAATCTGTGCTTTCTTTAACTGTTAGGATTATAATTTGCTGAATAGGCACCAACAGCCATCCTACAAATAAAAACTAGTTCAGACCACAGGTTCTGTGTGGAGTTGAGCACAAACTCAGTCAGCTCAAAGTGCCGTGGTATTTCTGGTTGCCACAGTACAGAGAAACATACACGCATTCTTCAATACACCGGTGTGGTTGTCTTTAAGCGAGAAAGACATTTCCTCATCCATCTGTCTGCTAGAGCTGAGACGTTTCTTCCTTCCTCCCAGACACTTTCACAGTCACCTCAGCAGAGGGGAGGGGGACTTTGTGTAGTGGCTAAATTCTGATGAACCCATTATATATTTTTTAGTTATTTATGTACAAATATATAGGCTCATGTATGTATTTACGGACGCAGTACACAACATGTTCAACCCAGACACACACATGGTGGACCACACAAACACGTGTGAATGTGCAGAGCTTCCGCACACTCAGCTCATATTTATGCCTACACACCACATAAGCAGGCGGTTTTAGGTCTGATGATTAAATATGAGACATAGACCTGTGTGCGTTTGTCATGAATCAGACTGGGACTCTCTCAGTGAATCACACACTTTTATGGTGTGTCCTAATAGCTGCCTCTGCTGGGACATTTTTGTTGGAACATTGTGATAGGTCTAACATGTGTTCATAGGCACAGAGGGCACATAGTTAGTGATTTAGATCTCTATTAGTGTATTTATAAGTGTGTGTGTGTGTGTGTGAATTCACATGATCAATTCTGGGCCCACCCAGGAAGTGACTCCACCCTGTAGCGATGCACAGAATTCCCCCCTTGCTGAAGGGGAGAGAGGGAGCTGCTGGCAAACAGCTTCACAGACCGGCCCATAGCCTCTCCATCTGCCCCTCTCAAAAGACTCCATTGTTCCCAGCAGTCTGAGGCGAGAAAGTGAGCTAAAGAGAGTTATGAGGCTCGCCGTTGGGGCAGAGGCGGGGGCGGTGGGCGTTGGGCCACTGCCTAAAACCACACGGAGGAGAGAGAGAGTCAGACACAGAGCATCTCTGTGTGACTCGCAGCCTTCTGTTGGAGCCTTGCCTCAGCTTAACAGCACTGTATGAAAGAGTCCACAACATCACATAAAAAACACACCTAACTGTCAGAGGGCTCAACCGAATCAACGGTCCGAGGCCATATGTTCCTCCATATTTGGTGCTGTTTATCTCCCCGATGAGGAGGGGGTTGTTTTTTAAATCTGAAGCATTACTTAAATGGGCCAATCAGAGTGGACTGCTGCCCCCGTGGACGCTTATAATGGTGTGTTTGTTAATTTCAGTATTTTAGCCTGACTCAAGAACAAATACAGTGCTGCTCAACAATGTGTTGACTCTTAGGCGTTGCAGCGGTAACTACGTGATCTAATTGATAGGAAATGGCTCGGATTATTGAGGGACATCAGGCACGGAAGACAAAGGAGAGCTTTCAGAGTGTTTTCAGTTTTTTATTGAAACAGTATGAACAAAAACACTGCAATTAAATAAAAGGGTTGAAACAAATCAGATGGCACAAACGAAAGGCCTAGAACTGATGATATGTGGCAAAGCAGAGGAGAGGAAACAAAGACATGTCGTTGCAAACATTTGCAGTGTCTAAAGCCTATTCATTAAACATTACAGCACTCATTCAGTGCACATATTAAACGAGTTTGTAAAGCAAGCAGAGCTAAGCTGAGACTTCATTATTTGTACACCCATTTAGCACACTTACAATTGCAAATATAACAAAATAGGGCATTACTGCCTAATACTGTGCACTAAAACTAAGTGCAACTATAAAATGTCATCCTCCTCACGCAATCAGGAGCTAGCTCAATTTAAAGACCGGACGGCTGTTCTGGTAATCTAACTATTAACAAAAGTACTATGAAGACATTGTGAAGACAATGCTATCACTATGTCTAATAACGGAGGGCTGTGTGTAAGCCTTTAGAGAGGAACAAGTCATACAAGCTGTTCTGTCTGGAATGGGTGGCAGTTAAAAGGTACAGTCAATTCACATTAATAATGCACTTCAAAAGTTAAAGTCTTCCTAACTACCTAGAGAATACCAGAGACAGTGGCACAAACCCTTCTGCTAAATTTCACAGATATGTATTAGGTTTTTATATGTCAGTGTTAAAGTGGGCAGAATGTCGCGTTACTCTTGCAAACGAGGGTGCCTTTTCTTTTAGGTCCGTGCTTGCCCTCAGAGCTCATGAGTGTGTTATGTCAAAACAACTTCTGCACACGGTGCTTCATATAGAGTTGGCCAACATATCAGGGATTCTGGCTACATGAGAAAATGTTTTAACTGGTGCTCAGGGGGTGTTTTAAAAAGGTCTGTTTGCCACAACAATAGCCTGCCTGTATGTACTGTGTATTCCATAATATCAAATGCTAGCCTATGCAACTGCAATATATGAGAAAGTCATATCTCATAATGCTGTATACTATATGAGCTGTATACTATGTAGTCCCCTTGCATTGTATATATATCCTGCGGAATTTGTAGCAGTCTCTGCTGCTCGCACCTTCCATTTGTGTTTAATTTCCTTTTGTTTTGTCAGCAATATCCATTTGTATGTCGGCTCAAACTTCCATGCAAATCTAAATCAGTCACTCTTTAAAGGAGAGAGGTTTTATGCCTAGAGGTCAGATAATCCCCTACCTTTCTTTCTCTCTTTTTTCTTAACAAAATGCTTTTAAAAAGGCCTGAAATTCCTAGCTACATCCTGCCGTCACCTTGTTTTGTTCTCTCCTAGGGAGTAGGGGGAGGGAGCCTTTCTAATCAGCGGCACTTAGAGGGGTCAGGGATGTGGAAGGGGGAGGTGAGGATGTTTGCTCATGTACCCCTCTTGTCTCACATTCATACACTTCATACATTAACACACACGAGCCTCCCTCCCGCTCTTTTTTTGGCAACAGTCCAGAGTCATGGTTCGATTAGTTTAGTTCTGGTATCGTGCTTGTTTTAATGGTCGCGAATGATGTCACAGTTCAGTAGTTCAGAATTTCCAGAACTTTGTGCGCTCCTGCTGCTTGGCCGACTTTTTCCTCAAGGGCTGTGGGATAAGAGAGAGAGAGAGAGAGAGAGAGAGAGAGAGAGAGAGAGAGTCAGACAGTGGATGGAAAAGGGAGATCGTTGAATCTACAGTAAGTTACAGTAAGTACGGAAGCACTAAACGGCCATGATTTCTAATATGGTTATCTCAAGATCACTAGTTGATTATCTCATGATCTCGAAAAAACATGCTTCGTTATCTTGAGATTACAAAATAATTAATTCGATATCATGAGAAAAAAGTTGTTTTCTCTTATTACTTAAAATGTTTGGGTCAAATCAGCCGACTGTAAATGTTTTCAAATGGCCTAGATTGAGCTGACAGTGAAAAACTGAAATGTCTTCTGATCTGAAAATAAATGTGTCTATACCTCCCCTCGATCTGATTTGACCCAAACATTATAAAAGAAGAAAGAAAGAACAACCCTTTGTTTTCACGTAATAACAAGTTCATTATCTTGTTTTGTTTTTTTAGATAACAAAGTTCATTTTCTTGAGATCACGAGATAATCAAATTGTGATCTTGAGATAACGATATTAAAAATGTTTGAATTATGTCCGTTTAGGGCTTCCGTAGTTTGGTATCTGAGGCTCAATTTATATTAAAGTTTATTAATCTGTACACTGAGTTTAGTGTCATTTAATGGTGCACATTTTAATTTAACATTGACAACAATATGGATGGTGAAAAAAAAGCTGTTTTTTAGATTTAATTAAAAGATTAAAGATGTAGGTCGATATACAAAAAAGAAACAACAAAAGGTTTACATAAGAGGCGTGTTTATCAAAACCTTTAAAAGAGAGACATTTTGTTTTAAAGCCAGGTTGTATGGGAGTTGACAAGATTAGTCTTCGGACAACAAGTAGCTTAAGTCAGCGCAGATCTTAAGACGATATACTCTGAAATAAACCTTCATTTTAAAATAGACTGATAATTAGTTCCTGAGACAAAAAACAAAAACAGAAGTTTAACACTTTGTGTTGCTGCCCCACTTCTGACAAACACAATCCCTCTGTTTGTAGTGATCAAATCAAGCTGTTAACATAAAACAAGCTACTTGATGACTGCTGGCCACATCGCCAGACACAAAGTCAATAAACAAGCTCAAGCCGCTTGTCAGCATGAATGCCCAATTTTCCTCATGAGGCCATGGGACTGTTTGTCAGCAGAAGCAGCAACAAGCATCAAACTTTGTCTGTGTTTTTTTTTGGGGGGGGGGGGACGACATCTGTTACACATCTGTAAATTAGGACCCTGATGGGCTTGAAGGGGTTAAAGTGATTAGCTGAAGGAATCAAATAGAGAAATTTACAGAAACCATAACATCTTTTTTCGCGGGTTTTTTGCTCTTTGCAGACCTGTGACACAAGAAACATTCATCATTAGCATCATGAACAGCAGAGACCGACTATGGCTCCGCAGCTTGTGTTGGGCATGCCAGGTCTGCTTATCACACAGAACAGCTCTCTGTCCAGGATCCATTACATCACTGCCCGTGCTATTTCATCGTCGGATGTGTCAGTGATGACTAAAAGCTCAGGCTGTTTTGTTCGCTCCATATTTAGAGGACGCCAGAGGTGATGACTCACTACACAACATCAGGATAACTTCCAGCATTCACATGGATTCAAGCTGTTTGTGTGTGTGTGTGTGTGTGTGTGTGTGTGTGTGTGTGTGTGTGTAACCACCATTAAAGACGAGGTACTTACGAGTATTTTCCCATCCTCCTCACCACAGCGATCACAACGGCGATGACGATGACCATTGCCAACAGAGCGCCAATCACGATGCCGACTACCTGGCCAGAACTCAGGCCCTCTGTGGGACGGAAAGACAAGAGTCAGCACTTATTTTCAGACTTCAGTTGGATTTTGAGATGACTAGTTTTAATGTTATATGTAGAACCAGTGACAGTTTGATGGGATATTAAGAATGAATCAACACTAAGAATGAATCAAATGTCATCTTTCTATCTAAGAGTGGATTAATAGCCTCTGATTAACACAGAATGACATGTGAGCGAAAGATGGAAGAAAGTAATATTTGGAGAGATTTAAGGCTTGCATGTGACTGTTAAACCCTTTATGGCACTGCCAAACACACTCACCTCCACATTAGGCTGCCTGTCGTATGATTTCTGTCAATAATAACACCTGACTTCAAACTGACCACCAGCTACCATCCCACACATTCCTCACCCTCTGTGCCGTCTTCAACGACCACGTCTTCTCCCGTCCCTGCTTTGGCAGCATCCGTCGGTTGGACCGCACCTTCTGCTGCATCAGTGGGGCCTGTGTTCTCCACTACAGGACGGCCAGTGATAATGTGTCCTGGTGCTGAAGTAGCAGCGGCAGAGGCTTCTGTTTCAACGACGTCCTCTTCAGTAATGAATGTAACGGCGGGCGTCGCCGCCTCGGTGACGACTTCTGTTGCAGCGACTCCATGTGTAGCGACTTCTGTAACGACTACTTCTGCGGCTGCCTTCGGAACGGTTGCAGGAGGACCAGTGATAATAGTTAGGTCCGCTTCAGGAACCTCTGTAACTGTAGGTACGATGTGTGCTACAGATTCGGTGATCCTAGCATCAAGCCATTCAGGGATCTCTGTGGGGCCTGGGGAGAGAGGTCACAGATGTGTTCACATGCAGGTATGGGAGAATACAATCGGTTTCTGTGACTGTCAAGCTGTTTTTTGTGGATGATTTGTATATATTTTACACTGACAGATTCATTAAAATTCATGGTTAATTTCCTGAAAAGTGTGACTATATGAAGGGACAACACATTGGTACATTGGATGCCCCTTGTCATAGCGACCCCGTACAGCGTTGTTCTGCCTCTTGGCCGGTTACATTACGTCCAGACACTCTTTGGTAACACTCCCATCACCAGCATCGTGACAGCACAACCCGCACACCCCGTGACTTCATAAAATCCACATCCCTCCCCCCCTCCCCTCCTCCACCCCTCCATCCTGTCTTTAAGGCTCTGTGTTTGCATGCTGGCATGCCACATCCTCTGCCTCATTTCCTGTGGAGTGATCTGCCTGTGACGAGAGCGCGGGAAGGCTTGTCAACCCTCAGCCTCTTAACATGTGGAGGGTGCGGGGTTGATCAACGCCCGATCGTGAGAGAGACACCACAAAGCGGAAGATTTGCAGTTTCAGAAAGACTCAGGCAGGTTTGATGAAATGGTGGACTGAACACCTTGAGGAAATGTCAGCCATATATTTTGAAAGCATTCGTAGCTTTTGTTTCTCTCTCTTTATTAAAAAAAAGATAGGTGGAATTATTGTATAATATCAATCTCGAGTAACGATTTTGAATGATAACTATGTAAAATCAAGTTTTTGACAGAGCTCAAAAGACCTTCAGTGCTGGCAGTAAAATGGAGGCTCCCATTTTGTATTTACCATTTGCCAAAAGACATGTATTTATCCTTGTGTCTCTCATCAAGGACTGGACTATGAAGCAGCCAGGGCTCAACCTAATCATTTCCCTCCAATAACCCCACGTTCAACATCCTCGTAGCCACAACTGAAAGCGTTGCTTGGACAGCACTGCTTCAAAATTAAGGAGGCAGATTTCAATGTGGCACCAAAATTACGGTCTACAGTTAACTTTCCACTGACAAGATGTTGGCCTGAAAATCGCTTCTTCTTTCCCTTTAAAACTACTTCTCCCTGAAAACACTCTTACTGCAGAGACCCGCGAGTCTTCTAATCTTAGCGTCTGACATCATGCTCTCTCTCCATCTCCATTTTCTCCAATTGTTCTGAATACTTGAAATAATAGAGAATACTTTACAAGGGTAAAAATAACCTGGAATGGTCTAACAACCGGTGCAGTTATTCCTAGTCCTGTGCTGGCTTGCGTGTTTCATTAGCAACAGGCGGGATAAATATAACAAAGTATTTGTTCCCACTGTGGCAGAGTACTGAAGGGGGTTTTCAAAAGACGACTCACGTCTGGTTGGTTAGGAAAGTCTGTAAGTGATGATAAAACGGCCTGCGCTTCACAGAGCATGGCCGTACGCTGGGTAATCACCTCCTCCTCCAACAATTGTTTCATTATGTGTACAGTTCCCACAATTAGCTCTGAGTAGTATTTCCTCCCCACTGTGCTGAGTATCCTGGGTGAACACAGCTGCTTAGTGAGTAACACAGTAAGACTGTTGCAGTCTAGGTCCCCTCTCCTCTCTTTCCTTTTAACTTCTTGCCCGTCCTCACGTTCATGACCCTGCCACTCCCTAAGGATAGCTTTTGTTGCAGCTGAAACCTTTGAGAAGGCTGAATCCCCGGAGAGAGAGAAAGGGAAAGCAATAGGGTGGAGGGGAGCTCTGAGGGGAACAGCCCCGGGTCCCTTCTGATGCTTGATTTCATTGTGAACATGGTCTGTCTCTGGTTTGGCGTCTCTGCTCACAGCGAGATGTGTGTAGTGGTTAGCGTGTAAGTGACCCTCTGTTAAACCTCAGGGGGGTCGGAGCACGGGATCAGAATCAGAATAGGACCCCTGAAGCTGGTGAGGACTTCTACCAACACGAGGGGGTTTGAGTCTGGGTCAACCAGTCAAAGATGTTTTTAGATATGTGAGCACCGTGGAAACTCATTAAAAGCTCAGAACTTAAGGGGACACTGCGAGGAAACTCAGATCCATGCACCCGTCAGCAAAAGCAGTTTAAGTTTTTTCCTTCCATTCTTTCCTCCTAGACTGAGAACGTTTACGTAACTGCGGCGTTATTATTCCAAATGTTTGGTGGGTGATTTTACCCACGATTACATCATTCTGGCCACATGCTCTCTCACATCCATTTCCATGTAAAGCATGAAAGAGGCTGAAATCATCAACACTTAACAAGCGTAAAAGTGCAAGTGAGTTCATGCTGAATGTTTTTGTGTGTGTGTGTGTAAACCTATGGCTGTCTGACTGCGCCTTAATAAAGGGTTGATTCATTGAAATTGCGAAACACACTTTCTCACTTCAAATTTCTCACTCATTATGGAAAAGTTAAGACGAGGTAAGCACAAGTAGAAAACAACTGGTGATGGTGCTTTCTGTAATAACATGTCAGAAAGTAATTCAAATAACAATGGAGTCATTGTGACTGTGAATGATTTAAACATTTCTCTTAACTAAGGTTTATGGACGGGATGTAGATATACAGGGAGGGACATGAAGGCGTAAAAGGCAAAAAAAAGGGTTAAAAGTAAGAGAAGTTGTACAGGAACACAGCAAGAAGCTGTGGAGGCACCCGTGTGGGGCTTCACTCTTGCCAGGCATACATAAAACCTGCAGAGAGAGTGAAAAGAGTGAGGGAGGGACACAACGATATACGAGGGAGTAGCAGCTTCCATCCATTACGATCACAATCAGCTGTCACTGAGGCCCCCCGTTTGTGTGTGTGTGTGTGTGTGTGTGTGTGTGTGTGTGAGAGAGCTACTAATTCACAGTCCTGTGTGGGAGGGTAAGGGTCCGTGCAGACGGTGTGAGGGAGTGTGTCCACCTTTGGAGCCCAAGAATGTTTTCGCCGCACTGGAGGAGGGAAATGTGAGTGAGAAATTGGCGCCCTGCCCATCTCAACGCACTTTTGACGAGATGCCGCACAGCATAGCCTCCACTGCTCAACCAGTAGGAGTCAGCTGTGGAGATACTGGGGCGTGCCATGCACTGCGCACTGGGGATTTTAAGCAGGAGACAGGCTGGAGTGGAATATTCTCAGTAAGACTTATCACAGACGCAACACAACGAGCTCCACACTTTGTTTTTTCCCCCCAGATAGGACAACATGCAGCAGGTCCCATCTGGACTCTATTGCCAGCGGCAGAGACTGGTCCAGAGCTAGATCAAGTGGGCCTTTAATCTTAGGCCAAACAGGTCTGATTAAATTCCTAAAATGTAATGAATCCGGGCAGGGATGACATTAAATGCAACCACTGCGAAATGACAAAATAGAAAGATCGTGCTGTGGCATCACAAAGCCTCCCAACTCTCTTCTTTACTTTTAAACAAAACTAAACACCGCAGACCGACAATTTAACCAAGAAGCATCTTTTTTTTTAAGTTTATGTTTTGGGCATTTCTGCTTCATTTGATAATGAGAGAGCTAGACAGGAAAGGCAGGGGGAAGAGAGAGGATGACATGCAGCGCAGAGCCTCGAACGGACTCAAACGCTGCGGTAAGCACTCGGCCTTAATGGCACGACCTTTGTCTTGTGTGCCAACAAGGCGCCCCAAATCAAATCTTGTTCACCTTAAAGTCCAACTCCCACATCATAAAACACCCGCCCAGTTGTGTAAGCGTTCCTTAGTCAGCAGCTCTATTGTTTTTCTTAATTTCTCTTGCACCATGTCTCACGTGCCGCACAAGTAGGTGCTAGAGATATGAGACATTTGCGTCAGTACTCACAGAGGAGACAAACACAAAACAAAATCTCCACAGAGAGATCAGGGCCATACTCTGAAGCCCTGCTACAGTCACCAGGGCTTGGGCTTGGTCCTGGCTAAAACCGCTTCAGACTCCTTTCCATAAACAGATGTTTCTTTCTCCTTGTGGAAAGTTTTGGAAGTATGACAGAGCATTTTTTTTTTCTCTAAATGAGACTCAGTTCCCGTGAGAAGTGCTAGTTTTCCTCATGGTCCCTCTTTACCTCATTTGTCTCATATTTGGAGTATGAGCGCAACATTTTAGTCATTTCTAGAAGTGGGCACGGACAAAGGGCATTGACCTCTCCCTTCAGCAGCCAGATGTGACAGGGACGTTATAGGCCCGGAGAGGCAGACAAAACTCATTAAGGAGACCGGAGGTGGTGGGGGGGGCAGCAGAGTGAGGGAGGAGGTGGAGGATTTTACAGGATACGTGGGGTTTGCTCGTTAAGTGAGCGGGCGTGAGGGAGTTAAAAGCCCCCCATTTGTGAAGCATAGTAGTGAAATGAGCTATTTTCTTTGTTTCCCTTCTCTTTGGAGGACCGAGACGGCTGAGCTGAGAATCATGCTGAAAGTTTAAGGACTTTTTCTTCCAGAGGAAACCTCCATGGAAATGCACACATCGTCTCCTACCGGTAAAGGTTGTTGTTTAAAAATAGACCCAGCCCCTCTCTGCTCTCCTTGTGTCGACACCAACCCCGAGGTACAGACTCACCAAGCTCAACAGGGGAAAGGGGGCAGAGAGTTGGAGGCAGGCGGAGGACTGTTAAGAGACGGGGGAGAAGTAGGAGAGGTGGGGTTAAGTGGTAAAAGTTGATACCCCACCAAAGATGGGTAAATGCCAAGGGGCGGCGTGCTGCATGGTCTAACAACAAGTAAAAGAGGGTGGGGCGCCTCTTAAAGCTCATCACGTACCGGGTGTTCTCTCTTGATATGACCCTCTCAAATATAGAGCCACTATCTATTAATACACTCACGCAAACCAGCCCTGCCCCGCCCTAGCAGCTCCCTTAGGCCTCAGCACCCCCACCCGCCCCTGCCTGCTGCTTCCCCATGGCAAACACTGCTGGTCAAGGCGAAAAGGAAGGAAGCAGAAAGAGAGGAAGAAAGGGAAAACATGTAAATGGGGAGAAAGAGAGGCAGAGAGAAAAACAGATGCAGTGCCAGAGAAATGAGAGAATCAGGGGTAAAATGAGAGGCGACAGTGGATAGGCTTTCAGATAAATGTGTACGGTGTATGTTACCGCTTACAGCCCCCATCCCTCCCTCGCAGTGTATGAGCACTGTTTTTGGGAGCCATCCAAAGGATATTCCTTTCTTCTCTTTGCCAGTGCCAAGAATTTACAGACACGAGGCAGCGGAGCTCCTGCTATTTCATCACATTTCCCTTTGGTGTCTGCAAATCAAACTTTTGCTCCAGAGCTCAAGAACAGTGTGAAAGGGAGAGAGAAAGTGAGACAGAGGGAGTTAAACATGTTAAAATCAACACAGACTTTCTTGAGTCGCCCCCCTTTGTTAAACTAACACCCTTGACCAAAGTTTTGCTTTTCCATCAGGGATATTATCGGCTAAAGTGGAACATAGGAAAAGGCTACAGCCGTCAGTTGTCAGAAGCAGTTTCAAGTGATGATTTAACAGTGAAAATAGAAAAAAAAAATAGAAAAAGTATTGAAAATCAGTTGCACTTGGGAACCTCATTAATTAGTTAATGAATACACAAATAGAAATGGAGTGTATTTTACCTCCTGAAACCAGCTTCCAGAGTGTTGTTGTTCAGTCAACGGGGATTAAAACAGACAAAGAGTGGTGTGGGGTGGGCACATGGAGGGAGAGGGAGTGAGGGGACACAGTGTGCTAACAGCAGGACAGTGATAGCGGAGAGTTCACTTACTTGCATATGTGAAGGCACATAAAGGGCCGGCCAGGGCCAACAGGAGCAGCAGCTGAACATTCATTGTGGTGATAACGTATCTCCTCCAGTCACAACCTTTAGGGACTCCCTTGGGGCAAAGAGCAAGACACCAGAGCCCTCACACACGCCAGACACGCACCAACTGGCCTCTCCAGAGGGGAAGGTGAAGGAAAAAATGAGGTGAAAATAAAGTCTTCAGGGGGAGTTTGGCAAAGTATCAGCCTGAGATCCGTTTAACTTGTAGAAGCAAACAGGCAGTGCCGGGTTGCTATTATAGATAGAGGAAGAAGGAGAGTGGTGGAGGGATGTAGAGAGGACAAGAGAAAAGAGAGGAGCTGTGGCCACTTTGAGGAAGTGGAGAGGGAGAGAGGGACTGGCACACAGCAGGAGAGAGCAAAGAGAGCGTGTGTGAGTGACTGAGCTGAGAGTGGAGGAGGGGTGCTGGTACTGGTGGTGGGCTGGGCGGGTTGGGAGGAGGGAGTCCGGATTGGGGCAGTAAGGTGGTTTCAGCCCTCGTGGTCCAGCCCCGTGTAGGATGTGCTCTCGTCTTGGGGCACAGCCAACCCTCCTGTTTGCAAACCCTGCAATATCACGCACACACTCACAAATGCAAACACACTTGGAAATACCAATAAATACACCGTCGACTTGTTTCTCAAGACAACACAAGCTTTTCAAACTACACTTGGCCTGCTCATACGATTAGAAAGCTAAAGAAACAGGCCTTGAAAATGCTCTGTGAATGAATGGAGCTAAATGTAAACAGAGCTTTAATCACAGAGTTAGGAGCCGAGAGAGAGAGAGAGAGAGAGAGAGAGAGAGAGAGAGAGAGAGAACACAGCTTCAAGTGTTACCTATCAGCATCTTTAACTGTATCTAACTGTTAAAAAGAAAGCAGTGAATGAAACAAGCATCCTTGATGCATCTGTATTGATCTTTTAAACCACCAACCTTGTTCTCACAAAGAAAAGTGGCACGCGTACGTCTGAGGCCGACAGACAGAAGCAAGAGAGCGCTGCTTTTAAAAACAGGTTTCCCCTGAAAAGGTGTAAAGGAGCCGTAAATACAGTTGGAACATCGTGTGACTTTCACACAGGAAAACATCGGTGGTCTGCCCGAGTTTACATGTGATGGAGGGCAAACAAACTGTTGCTTGGCACTAGGCTGACACCTGTTGGACAACAAGCTACGAGGGTCAAAATGGCACAAAGCTGAGTCTCTCTCTGTGCTTTCAGTTTTGTTTGTTTCAAACATGCCGACAACTGATTAAATAACGACAGCAGATGTGAGGTTTGCGCAGTAAAAATGGTTGATGACATTTTAATAAACACTGAAACAGATTTAAACTGTTAAACTGCCATACACAGAGTATTTATAACACACAAAACGCCAATGCCATTTTTTTTTCATCACTTATTTACAATATACTGAAGATATGTACATACTGTGTCTCCTGAAGGACAGATAACAAAATACTTTCTCTCCATTTGCTGTTTTCTTTTTTTCAGTCTGTGTTTTTCAAGGGCAAACATAGGAGTAACATACCGTTATTTACATGGACAACAACACACAAACATACAAGATATACTATATGCTGGTCACTGTAATACAGCATTTAATGGCAATAATAAAGAGTATTTTTCTTTTTTTTTCTTCTTTTTTTATTATGAGACCTTGTTTAGACCATTTGAACAATCACTGAGATCTTCCAAAAAGAAAGAGCACTTTAAGGTCCCAAATTTCACTTTGTACCCACGTAATACAAACAAATCACTTTTTATTTCTCATGTATATTTTTTGAGCTGTATGCTAAATGAAATCTGAGAAGACTATACACACTTGTACACACAGACGAAATTAAACATCACAGTAAGAAAAGTTGAGCATTTGAAACTTTTGTTTAGTTTTCTGCTCCTTTGCTGATCTATTTTTTTTATTTTTTTTTTTAAATGTCTTTTGAAACAAAGAAATATAACGTTCACGGTTTTCCTTTATTTCTGTTCACTAGATGCTATCATGTTTGGTGTTGTGCAAAGAATGCTCGTCGTCTCCCAAATGAGGCATCTTGAAATCACGGCCGACCTTCTCATGCCTGGTCATAATTGATATGCACTTTCCCAAAATTATAAAACCTTGAAACACTGAATTATATTTTACCATTGTTGACAAAGTCCAAGTCTAGCCCCAGCATCTCATTTTTATTTTAATTAGTGTTTGTTGTTTGAGCAACTGAAAAGCCTATTACACAGTATTTTCAGTGAGCTTATCAGCTGACAAATGAAGATTTGAAACACTTTGACCACAGTCACCAGGAGGCTCGCTGGAAATGATCACTGACGGCACCGAACAACACACAGTAACCTAATGTACAGAGATGTAAATGGCTTTGTGTTGGTCTGACGTGGTTTATGAATGTAAACACCCTGAGAACATGGCACTATGGACTGTTACACACACACACACACACACACACACACACACACACACAATGACGACACTTAAAATAAAAGTTTAGACTTGGTTTCCGATGCGACAGAACAAACATGAAGAAAGAGCGGATTGTGGTGCATAGAACTTTTTTGGGCAAAGGAAGCTATAATGGTGCCTGTTTTAACCAGCAGGTGGTGCTTCACTCAACCACCACTGAACAGCTGCACAATCATTTCCTTCCTCTTCATAAATCATCCTTCTAACTGTAGCTGTAAAGAGCTAACACAGATGCCCAGTATTAGAGTGAACAAAGAGATGTTACGAGGAGGAAAGGATGAAATAGTGTGTGAGAGAGGATTTTCTGCAGGGAGTTTGGAAAAAAGACAAAGTTTTCTATTCATTTCAGGCACAGGTGCTGAGACTTTGCAGACATGGCACACACGTTTTTAGCAGGAAACAGATTTAAGAAAACAAAAAGAAAACAATTCACAGACGATTTGACAACACGTTGGCGACGTGTAACCCTGTTGGCACTGGGGGACACAACATGAGACAATTCAGAGAGCTTCAGACTTCATTTTTGCTTTGGACGAGTGTCCAAAGCATGTGTTTGCATCTCGGCTTGGTCCAATCCCGTGTAAGTCTCATTGTTTTGAATGATTGTCTTTAGACTCAACATCCACTTGTAACGGGGGGGGGGGGGGCCAGCAAGATCAGAAAAATGACTTTCGGTTTGTTTTCTGTTGGATTGTCTTCTGTTTTTTCACACAGGTGAAAGGTTTTTCGGCTAGATCCATACCTCACCTGTCATCACGTGTCTCTCTCTCTCTCTCTCTCTCTCAGTCTTCACCTACGGCTAAGTTTAGACGATGGAGTCCCAGTCAAAGTCGTCCTGGATGTCGTCTGTGGCGAGCATGCGTCTCACCTGGAAGTGTCCCAGAGGCAGCCTGTGTTGCTGCTGCTGCTGACTCAGCTGGCTGAGATGACCTGAACGTGGAGGGAGAGCAGAAGACTAAAGACTAGAAGCACACCCAGTGACATTTCAGTGCCACTTCTGCATCACATACTGTATCTGTATTATGTAAAATTACAAGGGGCATCGTTTGAGTCATGAGGAATGTAGGATCCAGTTTTTTTGCAGTTTGACACATACTGGAGACTAAACATCAATGCAGTACTAAATTGCTTGAGTAACCCTTTGATTGTACCTGTTACTTTGTTGATTCTCTGAGCCAGTCTGTGACTCCCTTGTATATTTATAGTTTGTAGTCAATGCACAGATTAAACCGTATTAATAAATATGGTTAATCTACCAACCTTAATAAAAAAAAACTATGAATTATAGGTTCTTTCTGCGTTTTATCAACGTTAATGTGCGAAATTACATCTTGGTTTTACTCCATAGTGTCATATTATTACTATCAAATACTGATGTTGTACCGTCTACTAGTGAAATTCTGATATTGACAAACACACACACACACACACACACACACACACACACACACACACACACA
>NW_022280035.1:14047471-14111601 GCF_004355925.1 Anarrhichthys ocellatus | reverse complement strand
ACACACACACACACACACACACACACACACACACACACACACACACAAACACACACTTGCATGGATATAAACCTGCACACACACATACACTCTTCACTTCCACCTGCTCCTCCTGACCTGCTAAGAGAGCGATGGAGCAGTCACCTGTCATGGTGGGAGCTGTGTTGCTCATGGGAGGCATGTGGGGGTACCCTGGTGGGCCCATCAGAGAGGAAATGCTCTGTCTCGAGTCGATGTACATGTTCCCTGTGGGAGAACAGACAAAAGGCCAATGACTAACTGTCAGATTAGTATCCCGGCTTTCACACATGCCTATGCAACTCTGCAGAACACGAGCTGCGATCGCCTTCGCGCACAGTTTTACTGCCATATTATGCTAAGCTTGAGAAATCCTACAGATTGGGCTGGAATTCCCACTGGTGAAATGTCTCCTCGTCTCCATATCTTTACTCCAGCTGCCATGAAGCCGACAACATCCACAATTCTCTTGTAAATCTATAATAATGAAAACAAAGGCACAGTGAGGGGAGAGACTGTAACTCAGCTCACGTCACAGCAAGAAAGTGCAGAAATCTTGCAAGAGAACGCCTCCAGTCAAAGGTGGGAGGTTTAAAATACCGTTCTTAAGAAGAGGGGAATATTGTATTTCTTTACTCTATTACATTCATCTGACAGCTGGAGTAACAACTGAGATAAACTCGTAAATTACAGCTTTTGTATCTTGTATCTTCAAAGCCTGCTCTGTCTGCTGACCCGTGCTGATGTGTTGGTGATGTTGGTTGTGCTGCCCGTGCTGATTGTGCTGGCTGGCCTTTGGGTGCATCGCCCCGTGCGGCTGAGCCGGGTGCTGCGGTGCTCCAGGTGGCGTCGAGTGCGGGACCTGAGGTTGCGGGTGGGCGGCGCCCACCGGGGGGATGACCCCCGTAGCCGTGAAGAACTGGTTAATGGAGGAGCACAGGTCGGCCATCTGAGCGGCGTCCAGCGACCAGTTGTTGAGCTCAGCCTGCCGCATGCTGTCCTTCAGACCTGGCAGACCGACAGAGACACAAAGATCGACCTGAATGTCCCACATATCTCACAGCTTCAATATTAGATTGTTGTAATATCTACATTTCTAACTTTTATTTTGACTGTAAAACAGCTTCACCTGCAATTTCTGTCTGTTTCAATCGTTCACTGAAGCAACATCACACTCATTAAATGTGAAAATATCCAGGATTTACAAGGTTATTATTATATAATTAATAAGATATATTAAGCACTGATTCATGAATAAGGTAGAATCTGATTCTTCTTGAATCATATCCACAGTAACATGTCCTTTACATCAGACTAACAATGCTTCAGTCAGAAATAACTTATTCCAGGCAAACACTCCAAGCACCTTACAGAAAAACTTCATATCAGAATCACAAAATCATACGTAATCAACATCCAACTAATGTAAAATGTACTGTCACTATTGTTCCACCTAAATTACAAGCGCTGACCATCACTTTGACAACATGCCTGTTCACATTTGGAGACGGAGAACGAGACCCTGAATAACACCTTCTCTTCTTCAAACAAAGACACACCTAAGCTTCCATTCACAACCTGCTGTCTGATATTTAAAAAAAAATCAAATTCCCAATGTGCCTGGCGTCGACAGAGACGAGACGCTCGGCCCCTGCTCTTTGGAGGTGAGCCAGAAGGATGGCATTACGATGGTGTGAGGGAGGTCAAGCGCCGCAGGAAAAGAAAAAGAGAAAGAGAGAGAGATAGAGAGAGAGAGAGAGATAGAGAGAGAGAGAGAAAGAGAGAGAGAGAGAGAGAGAGCGGCAGCGGGGCCCGTGTGTTGTAAGACCAGCCATCGCCATCCATCGTGTGTGGATGTTGCCGGCTTTGTGTGCTGACCGTGATAAGAGGCTGTTACTGAGCCGGGGCCTAATTGGATTATTCACATCATACAACTGGAAGGGAGGGAGACAGTGTGTGTGTGTGTGTGTGTGTGTGTGTGTGTGAGAGAGACAGAGAGGGCAACCTCTCAGATGCAGGATAATGACTTTTATTAGGGCTACTATTACAACACTGGATGTTATTATATTGGGCCTCAAGGGCGAATGTATGTATATGAAAGCTCAGAGAGGAATCGTAATGGTTTAATCAAAGTAACTGATCGGCATAATAAGCATTATATCAATTCTCACTGTGTCAAAACAGGCTGCAGTAGACAGCTTCATCATTTCAGATGCTGTTTACACTGATGGCTCTTGGTGGTGCATGTGTGTGTGTGTGTTTACAGGATGTGTGTTACCTTGAAATGGGGAGAGGTCTACATCAGCCCAGTTGTAGCTGGTAGCAATGCGGCAGCTCTCCTTCAGCCAGTCCAGATTGGGGTACCAGTCTGGGAGAGAGACCACACACA
Source organism: Anarrhichthys ocellatus (assembly GCF_004355925.1). Taxonomy (NCBI): domain Eukaryota; kingdom Metazoa; phylum Chordata; class Actinopteri; order Perciformes; family Anarhichadidae; genus Anarrhichthys; species Anarrhichthys ocellatus. Next base: position 14,109,194 of record NW_022280035.1, on the reverse strand, counting down.
CACACACACACACACATACACACGTTCAAAAATGTTGTTGTTCAGTCGTTTGTAAATTGAGCACGTCACAAGTTCCCCGGACCCCAAGGTGACATCTACAAAATCGTTTAATTTACAATTATAAATGAAACCGAAATTAATCAGTTATCAAAGTGTCAACTAATTGTTTCAACACTAAAATAAATACAAGTTCAGTGTGATCAGTGTGGCAGCGTTAAATTATCTGAACTAATCCAGATTAAAAAGTCTCAGTAAAGTTCTGCAGTCAACCACAAGGTGGTGTGACTTCACATTGAAAAATGCCAGCCACAGGTTTGCTCTTGGTAGAACAAAATAAAGGAAGATGCCTTCCACCGCCTTCACCACCGCAAACTAAACAACACATTCGGATGCCGTGGATCAAAGACTGAGGGATTGCTTTCACTCATCCTCTGCCTGGTTGAGGGGAATACTAACCTAGATAAATAATATCTGAAGAGTACCTTCTTTGGCCTGAGAGCTGTGTTGCCACAAAGGAGACACAAAGGGAAAAAAAAAAACCCAAAAAGAAAAACAAAGACTGGGAATATGAGCAGGATAAGCCTCGGTGAAGCTTTGGAGATGCCTGTCTGTATCAGCACAGCCTCATAATACCAAATGCTCTGGGACCTTACAGAGGAAAGAATATAATATAAATGCAATGAGTCCGTGCCGAGACAAGCCTATTCGGATGTTTAAGGTGAATTGTATTTACACCAATGTTGCTCTGGGAGTCGGGAGGAGAAGAATCATTGTTCGCTGCTGAACAGCATCAATATCTAGGAGACAATAAACTATACCGTACACTTTGTAGCTTCCTTTCACACAGAGAAATCAGCAAAGAGGTTTGCAGCAGAGCAGAGAAATAGCTGCATTGACGTTACGAATGTTGATGTTGGATTATATTTCCAGTTCGTGGACGCTTCTAAAGTTGCGATTACACCTAGGAGACTGATGTTAGCGGTTCTCCCACTCAGCTGCTTGTATTAATACTCTATACAATATGCTCAGTACGTAGTGCAATATGATGTGAATATCATTAATAGCCATAACTCATGGAAACAATGGGATTTCTCAATCACAAGATTGTTATTGTTCAATAACTCTGGGTGTCGCATGTTGCTGAAGAAAACTCTTTTTAGTGGAATGTTTTTGTGTTTATAGCGTCTTTCTAATTAGTATGATGTTTTGTCTTTTTTGATACTGTGCACTAGGTGTCACCAGAGCCAGACATTTCCAACGCCTGCACATGAAAACCGTATACCGTAAAAACTGCGGCTCTGTTCTCACCTGTTGAGGGGCAGGTTTGTCCGGTGTGACTCTGGTGGGAGAGAGACGGGTGCTGCTGGGAATGAGCAGGGTGCTGTTGGTGTTGGCCATGCTGACCGTGCGCCTGGTGCTGACTGTGGTTGGAGTGAGGGGAGAGGTGCTGCTGAGGGTGGTGGGGGTGGTGTGACGTCTGACCGTGGTTGTGTTGGTGGTGGTGGCCGACGCCGTTTCCCGCACCAGGAGAGTGCTGGTAGGAGCAGGCGGTCCGGGCCTGCTGGCTGGAATCACCAGGCATACCCATCAAACCTGCTGGAAAAAAACAAAACAGACAAAGACAAAAAAATATCACGGGTGAGGACAGCAAACAAGAAAACGACAAAAATTCAAACAAAAAAAACTGGAGGCTTGGTGTGACTGAAAATACTGTTGATCTGTGGAATATACATGTACATTCAACCCTCACGTTGCCCTTTTAATCTGACCAAGGTATTTCTGCAGCTTTTTTTCCCACACATTTACACCCACTCATGTTTCAGTGTCACCAGCTACAGACTGTCTACGACTCTCTCTTGCTTTCATGCCACTCAAAAGGTTATTTTTGGCAAACCAGTATGTGACCTGAGCCACAGCACTGAGGAGCTGTTTTATGGTTTACTTCCTGGTGCATATATATCATAACAGAATATTCCTCATGCCCATCACCCAGTAGGGTTACAGTTTTTGGGTGATTTTTGGGTGACAGAGCCGATTGAATTAGGTTTCACTTTCGTTTACACGTTAATGCTTGTTGAACAGATGTATTGATTGGGTATTGGCTTTTACTCGCAAATATTTTATTGCACCAACAGTAACGAGCGTAATTGCCTTCAACTCCAGTATTCTGGTTCACTTCACGGTCTCCACCGCAGAATCTTTGCTCGCTGACGCTTCGTGTGTGTGTGTGTGTGCTTGTGTCTATGTGTGTGTGTGTGTAGTTGGATGAGCTCAGCCCGACACAGAGAGCAGAGGAGATGCTCGCTGCAGCGTGATAATAAATAAACACCAGTAACGTCGGAGCTTATCAAAACTCCGGTCTTTAATAATTCAGCACCGCGGCACGTTTGATACCGATCTTCTTCAGATAACAAAAAAACACGAAAGGCTCTCTCTAGAGCCAGTGTTTGGTTTGACCGCTCTGGGCTGCTGTAGAAACATGGCGGTACAAGATGGCGGACTCCGTGGAAGACAACCCGATCCCTATGTAGATATAAATGGCTTTTTCTAAGCTAAGGAAAACACAACGATACTTAGTTTCAGGCACATAGTTATTAATATCATATTCCATTTCAGCCAATTAATCCCCCTAAATGTTACGCACTGCTCCTTTAAATGTAATGTAAGTCGAGTTAAATGTAAATGATTGTCACAGCAATCAACAATCAATACTGGTTAAATATAAAGACAGAGATGATGCAAAGGTGTGGCCAGCAGAGAGTGCACTATCGTCAGAAACTTATTTCCTTTCCATAACTACATTTATCTCTTTTGTTGAGAGTCTTTGGACCTTTTCTTTTATCTGCTGTTTCATGACTTATCACCAAAAGACAGAGAATGCCCGAGCAGTGACTGTTAAGATCTCTTCAAACATCAGAGGAGCGATACAGAGGGACTTGAGTTTTTCTTTTTCTGACCAACAAATCATAACGAGGCTATCTGAGCACATCTCAGTGAGTAACTTTTCCCTCCTGCCGCCAGGGAGTTGTTAGGCTTGTATCGTGAGTCTTTTACACCCCCTGCTATTATTAATTTGATGTTCATTTTGTCTCCATTGTTCAAACTGACCTGAGTCACTTACAGTTTGGTGTGCGGTCTTCGGACTCACTGTAGTTTTTCAAAGGACGCGATGAAGTCCGGGAGACTCACTGTGACTCAAATACTGTGACTTCCTGCTAAGCCTCACACTTCAGGGACCCTTTCAAAGATCCACTAAATCCATTTTCTTATTCACTTTCTTATTGAGTTGTCTGTATCATCCCCCCCCCCCAATATTTTTCTGCGTGTGCACCCCTGACCACAAAGTGAAGGGGACCTTGTCAGACTGTGAATACAGGCAGCAGTTATTGAGCTCAACAGAGCGCATCAATCTCCACGCTTACATAACTTACGTGGATGTGTGTGTGTGGAGACGAAAGCGAAAAGAGGGAAGGTGATAGGAGTGTGGGGGGGGTCGAAGTGGAACGAGGCCTGGTGACCTGAAAGCTTCAGGAAGCAATTAGCAAGATGCTTCACAAACTGTAGAACCAATCTAATTAGCTGCTATCAAAGCTGCGAAACCCGTTTGCTCTGCTCGACCGTGGATGTGTTTGTGAGTTTTTCTTCCTTCTTCTGTAGAATTCTTCCTCTTAATTGCCTTTACTCAATTGACTGAGCGAGTCGTAAAACGCAGATATGCGGAACAACAGGTTGTTTATTAAAATACAGTGGAGTAGGAGTAGAGTGTGATGGAGGTTAATACTGGAATGCTTTTAGTGCTGTGACAGCAATGTTAAATTCTTAGCATTTCATTAGGAGCTTAAGCTTGACAGCTAATTATGTGCATGACATAGAGGTCTACACGTTGTTGTTTTTCCTGAAAACACATGCGTCAATTAAGATGTTTGACGGGTACACATGAACAGATACACACTAATCCACATGCAAAATGAGGGTCGACACCCACCTTGCTGTGAGAAGGACTGCTCAAAGACGCACTTGTACAGACTGCGGAAAGAAGAGCTGAGGTCCTCGAAGTCTGAGAAACAGAGCTGCTTGTCCCGGGACTCCAGGACGGGCAGATCGTACTGGGGCTGTGGGGGAGGCGGCGGCGGCAGCGGCGGCTGGGCGGGCTGCTGGAGGCTCAGGGACTGGGACGAAGGCTCTGAGTGGCTACTCACCTTCAAGACAGAGGAGAGGGAACAGACATAGAGACTGTGAGAGGTAAAAAAAAATAAAAATACATCAATGAAGGAATCGGTTTGAAAAAAATACATCAAAGGCTGAATTCACACGAACAGCTCAAAGTGTAAAGCCTGCGGTCAGTCTGACATCGGCACTGCATCAAGAAAAACATATTTCAATAAGACCAAGAAGGCCATTGCGCTGGTACAATGGGAGTACCGGGGGTCTGGGTTTTTATCATAAACAAACAGAAACATCATCCATTAAAGCACTACAGTCACAAATAAAACATGGCGATGTGCACATTCCTGGTCGGTAACTGTTCAGTCATGACACAAAATTCGAGGTTCTCATCATTTATAGCAACAGTTTCAGTTTGGGGATGCTTTGACACATATCACAAGCTTGACACAGACTGTCCCTGAGCTCACAACCCCCCGACTTACATAAACATATACTAACACATAACGAACAGCTACAAGCTAATACAGGAGGAGGCTGTGGAGGTGGAAGGAACCAAGTAACTGCACAGATTTAATGACCAGCAAATGTTTATATGGACTGTGCATGCATTTTTATATATATATATATATATATATATACACACACACATTGGTGTGGGCTGCAACCTGTCTAAATTGAGAAACCTGAATTTAAATTGGGAGAGCTGCATCGTAAAACGGATAAAAAGTAACATTCAATACTTTTCACATTCAGTTTCAAGAAACTTAATTTATTTTCCAATTGTACCATTCAAATTAAATTTTCACATTAATTCTATTTACCAAATAATTTTTTCTTTATTCGCTAGGATTATCATACCAAATTAAATTTCACGCAATTAAAAGGGAATCTTGGCTGCCACTAATTTCCTTTTCGTATGAACACACAAAAACAAAATCCACTGCTTCAATTTTCTGTCTCCCATAGTGATTGCTGCCTGTCTCCCTCGACCCTCAATCGTCTCATCCTAGCTGTCATCTTCCTCACCATCCACCCGGCAAACACAGGCAATTTGCTGTGATCAGTGTGCCTCTGCAGATATAAGCCGACTTAGCATGACGCATCCCCCACACGTCTACCTCCAACCCAGTAACGGATGCCTCTCCGTCAACTTTCTTGGTGTCTTTGAGATCTCTGCCAGCGATGCCACTAGTAATCACCGTCAGTTAGGGGGGGTATCACCTGTGCCAGGTAATGAGGCAGAACTAACCCTGATCCCCCTGGACCAAACCGCAGATGAGGTCTGAGGCGATGGAGGAGGAGGGCAAGGGATGGAGGAGACGATGCAGGGAGGAGGAAAGACGGCCTCCAGAAATGAGAGGTTAACGAGATGAGATTGCACTGACCTTTGCTAATGCAGGTGGGAGGTGAGTGGGGCAAAGTGATTGATGGTAAAAGGGTGAGCAGCTGTTACAAGGGGAAAATAATAAAGAGTTGGGACTTCTCAGCACTCCTGTCATTTTGGACCAAATGTTTTTGGGCTGAGACTGGCCTTAAAAATTGTGTTATATTTGGTTTAAAGGGACAGAACACAAACACTTTGACAAACATGTGAAATGCAAAAGTCCCCATTAACGACTGAGATCTTCAGTCAACTTTTATTTTTTTTGAAAGTGTCCAGCTGCCAATTTAAGTAAAACCTGTTTGCATCTAAACCTGTGACATTTTAAATTTAGAGATCAAATCAAATTTTTTTGTCAAAAGCCTTTCTTATATAATGGACTCCTTCTCCAGCCATATTTTCTGCAATTGATCAGCTGGGGATGAATTGTTTGTTGTAATAAGTTTCCTTTATAAAAAAAAGGCGACTCGTTATCGTCTCACACACATCTGGCCAAATGTCTCAGTGCGTCTGCGGCCTGCCAAGTCCCGGGTGTACTTTACGTCGGCCAAGCCCGTAGGCACCAGTACAGTAGATGACATGAGACGCCTTGATACAAATAAACCTCGCTGTGTGCGAGTATGTGAGTGCAGTAAATGGCAAAGAGACGGGAAAATCTAAGTGTGCAACTGCAGGTTAAATATGTATTAATTAATCTGGATTTTATTGTACAAAATTTTGCCCCTTTTGTCTCAAAGTCATTCATTCTGGAGTGGTCAGGCATCGTTCATATTCATCAGAGCCGGTGAACTGTCAACACGAAGAGGGAGGACTCTGATGTTTCATCTTTTTGCTCGACAGAGGCACTTCTATGAAAAAATACCAGCATTTGCTACAGGTTTAGCATTTATTAGTGCTGGTAGACCTTGAGGAGTGTGAGGGGCCGCAAACAGTATTGATAGCTGGCTGCCAAACAAAAATTGAACATTGAACATTCAACAACAAGCAAGAGAGTTTTCAATCAACCTGCACTTTTAATTGCATTTCCACAACTCTGAAAAGAAAACAAATATATATATATATATAAAATAATTACAAACATCTTTATGGGTCTCGGCAATTTGATTTGTTTGGGGAGCCCAAATAAATTCTCCATATAGAAAACATGCATGTCTCTGCATGTCAAACAGCAATAAAATGGATATTTAGCAAAACATTTGAATTATTTAGCAAGAGAGCACCACTAAAATCTATGATTTATCCAGGTTAAAAAGATATATCAACGTGTCTGTTCATGCCATCTGCTTAACTCTACTTACATTGTACAGAACAATGCAAGTGTCATCTAAGCACACTAAATGTGCTCTGCAGAATCCAACTGAATATATATTTGCTTGCAAAGTATAAATGTGACACAGAGCTCCAGCAGTACTGTAGATCCAGCGTACATGTCGTTAGCTGGTAACCACCTCCTCAGTCTGCTAAGACACCTTCTGTACTGGCTGAGAGTGTCTGAACTGGTGACTGAATCATCCGGTTTATTTCAGAATCAAGTGAACGTAGTAAAAACTTTTAGTTTGAATGCTGCCGGTTGAACGTTTGCCAGTTTGAGATAATCATTGAAAAAAAGAAGAAGAAAAGTGGGAGACAGTGTCCTTAAATAAGGGTCTGTAGCAGTGGCAGGTCAGCTGTTGTTCTTGTGCAGACAGAAATAAGAATAGAGATATTTTCCTTCAGCAATCATTAGACTGTCACCCAAAATAAAGAGAAGAACTTACTGGTGTGTAGCTGTGTACGTTGCTGCCGCTGCTGACGGCAGTGTTCAGGTTGTTCAGGTTGTTCAGGTTGACGGATGCCAAACTCTGCTCTGAAAGGCTGTTGCTCAGGCTGCCCAGACTACCAGGACTCTCGCTGCCTTCTGCCTCGGAGTTGTAGAGTGCTACCTACACACACAAACACATACACACACGATCCATTTATTGTTAATGTGACAATAAAGGCAAATTACACAGGGCCAAAATGTTGAGGCAATGCTCCATATTAACTCCTTCTAAAGGTAGTGATTTGAGATGTTGTAGTTCCGCTCCTTCATTTTGTCCATTCGCAGACTTATCTCCAGCCTAAAGTGAACTCTGTCCACCTCAACACATTACCCAAGCACCATTAACTTATGGGACAACGCATGAGGAAATATGGAAATTAAAGTGCTGGTAAATGCAAATTGGTCAGCACGGAACGTTAACTAATGATGATCTTTCTTCCTTGAACATGGCGATTTTGATTAAATGTCGCGACCCAGAAACAAATAGGTAACTTCAGAAATGACTTTATTGTTTCAGAGGAAGTGTACTGCATGTGGTCTTCTGGTGACGGATCACAAAGCTTTCAAAAGAAATGCCTCGGGATCATGTTGAATCATGTTTTACTTGTTGTCTTTGACTGCCAGTACTTGTGAAGAAGAGCACCAGCATTACCTCCAGGCTACATTTAATTGTATAGACAAATGTGAAATGATAGCCTCCGGGTGAGAAAACAGTAAAGGCTCTCTGGGGCGGTGCTCTACCCTGTAGATGTTCTCGTAGCGGAAAAAATAAGCATTTTCAAAAGTCGGCTTCGTTAAGTGTTAATCGTGAACGTTTTCTGTTTTGGTGTATTTGGGGACATCTGAGTGAACATGTAATTCTCCTTGCTGTGTTACTGTAGTAACGAGGAAATAATTATGTGGTTTATGAGAACACTTAAAGTCTATATACATTAGTGGAAAAAAGGAAAAACTGATCATATAACACCTCATGATGTCTCTGGAAAGGTTTCAACTTTGTGTTTTTTTAGACTTGGCAGAGCTTCAATTTCTAGGAATTTCAGATTTCAAGTAAAAACATTAAAATATCCGAATTAAATAAATGATTACTTTAACAATCATGCATAGGGGAAAAAAACCATTTCTGTTATCCTAAGCTCTTAGTATTGTCTTATAGGAATGTCTTTTTCAGAAGAACAGGCACTCTCCATTGCAGACAGAATATTAGTGTGCAAATGTGTTATTAAAGAAGCTCTGATGCGCTGCTGTGCCTGCAGGACGCCACCTGTCTGGATGTGGGCGGATATCATTGACGCTGGCATCATTATCATCAAGGTCTTTCTCTCCTTGCTCTGAATCATTTTTTTTTTCTAAATGTATAGGGATGGCTGAGATAAATTAAGTTTTAATCTTCCCTTTGGTGAAAACAGAATAAGTGCAAACTGACATGCAAGAGGTAAATTACAGCAAACTGTCGCTGATCTCCTTGGCCGTTGATGATGTCCACCTCTCACTTTCTATTGTCACATTTTTAAGACTCTATATGTCTGTGGATCTAACAAAACTGTTTTGCACAATAATGGTATTTACGCAAACTATTTAGATTCAGATTATATCAATCTATGCATGACTTTGTTATTAACTCTCTACAATGTCAAAATGAATGAGAAATACCTTTAACTACTTCCCAAAACCCCAAAAGACAAACCTAGAAGTACAAACATCAGCAATTTTTCACTGTGCTTACTATCTTTAGTGGATAAATGATTGCAGCAAGTGAATACATGGCAATATAATGATGGTGATGAAATCATTTTTAATTAACAAGAGCATTAATAATCTCTAATAAAAGTGTTTCATGTTGACAAATTCTAGGAAGTATGAGTCAAAATGTGTGAAAAGAGCAGAATGGAGAACTGGAATAAGCTGTCAAGTCCAGACCTTCACATTACGTCTCGAACCAAACACTCAAGAGTTATGTGAGCTGCTGCTGTGGGACAAATGTTCCTCTTTGGTCGGGGTCAGACGAAGAGGTCACGTACCACACATCATCATTCTCTTTGTTTGTGTGTGTGTGTGTGTGTGTGTGTGTGTGTGTGTGTGTGTGTGTGTGTGTGTGGCAGTTCAGACAGGCGTCAGAGGTCCCAGTCGCTACTTAATCTCTGACCCTTATACAGACGGTCACACCCAGTTTAGCTTTTTAGTCTGCGTGTGTGTGTGTGTGTGTTTCAGTACATACGTTTGTGTGTGTAAGTGAGGACCTGTAAAATGGTATTTGGATGTGTGTGACCACTCTGCATTGTTTGACCTGGAAGACTCATTCTGCTGCAAGTACGTCTGACATCCAGTTAGTAATCATTATTAAAAACTTCAACACATTCTTCTGAGCTGCAAGTACAAATGACTACAGCTTCTTGACTAATTCATCTGTTAACAATCATCATTACACATCATTAGGACAGGAATATTCATGAGACTTAAAGGGCCACTAAGTCAAACGAGAGTAGCTGGTGTCGTACCTTGTTGGTTACAGCATTGATGGCCAGAGTGGGGGACGCCCCTCCCGACATAATGCAGTCCATTCTCAGAGACTCGGACTCCAGGCTGTAAGGAGTTGATGCCTGAAAGTAGAGGACAGAGGACTGAGAACGAGGACGGAGACACCAAACGAATCTGTGAGTGTGAAAATATTTAGCAATGTATGTTTGAAGAGGCATATCATTTATTTTCATTTGCACATTTTAAAGCTAGGGTTGGTAATGTTGAGAAACTAGCAAGAAGAAGAAAGTAGCTAGCAGCACCAGCTGCAAAAGCTGCTAAATCTAGCGAGAAAGTAGCCAAGTCGGCAACACCGACAGCCCGTTCCTTCAGGCTTCCCTCCAAAGCCACTCCCCTAAAATAATCATTATGAACTTAAACAACAATCACTGCTACTATTAGTACTCACAGCTGATTGTGTCAGTAGAAATGATGAAGGAAATTTAATTGGACAAATCTTATGAGAAATTTCTGAACGCTTGCAAATTCACGATTCTGTTTCTGAGGCTCCTGAATCAGCGCCACGCCCCCCCGCGCACCAGCTATGTGCACCAGTCGGGGCGCACTTCATTATAACGGCTGGACACTTAAACAGCCTGAAAAGTTGATACATCATTTGCACTTGATGAGATAAATGAACCCATCTCCTCATGCATTATTCAAGCATCTAAAATGGATTCAGCAGCAGTTCATTTTCTGCCATCCTCACAGAGAGCTGAAGTAGAGTTAACCGAGTGTGGGGATATGAGGAACTGTTCAAAGATCGATGAGGGGCTAAATTGACGACAGCAAATTGGGAAAAAAAAAAAAATCTAAATAAAAACGAGGACTTTTTTTTTTTCCTCGTCTGACTCCTTTCAGGGTTCAAGACAGCTTGCATGCCTTCCCAAACTGCTTACAGTAAGAGGATTGGTTGGTAACAATGCAATCTTTAATTTATGATAAACTCCCAGTGAAATGGGTTGTCGGTTCCCTGGTGGAGGCACTTAAAAAGAAGACAACGGAGAGGTGAAGAGAGGAGTGAGGAAGGCTTGTGGAAGAAGGAGAGCGAAAAAGGAAGAATAGGTAGGGAGATAATTGAGTGGTGACGGAGCGGCAGACAGGCAGACGGAGAGAGGCATACAGGAAATGAAAGAAAGTGATTATGCTGAGGGGCACCGGAGACGCAGCTCCTAAACTAAGTGTACACTGCCTGTCTACACATTTATACAATGCATTTATGCAGCTGCCGTTTAGCCTCGCTGCCAACTTCTAATCTTTTCATTTGCACAACCGCTGTCATCAGGAGACGTTAAAGACTTTGACAGTGGAGCCTAGGTGCAACAAAACCATAATAAAAACACTACCACATATTTAGCCCAGCTTTTTTTTTTTTTTTTTTTTTTCAGACGGTAACACCGCTATAAATCTTAGCACTTAAAACCTCCCTGTTTCTCTTTAGCCCATGTGACAGCCCACAATGTGTCTGCCAGCAGTGCAAGTGAGGCGTAAGAAAAGGGGTCGAAGGGCCCATCCATGTAAGACGAGATGACAAGGCTCTGAATTAATTAATGTTTGTAATAAAAAAAACGGTGAAGAAAATATGTCTAATGGCAGCCCCGGGGCCTTCTGTGGTAATTAACTGGAACACCAGCCTAGAATACTCTCCCTCCTCTCCATCTTACTCCTCTTACTTTTTTCCCCTCCTTCCCCTTGCAGCTCGATTTTCCCTCTCTGCTCTCTACCTTGAGGTCTCTTTTTTTTCTGCATCCTTTCTTTCACACTTCTTTCGCCCCCTTCTCTCTCTCTCTCTCTCTCTCTCTCTCTTACCTCAATGCTTTCTCCAATGAGCAACTGTGATTGTGCACTTTACTGCGCCACGCCTGCCTGAGGTCCCTGGAGAGGGCTAAAGCAGCGATACAGACGGAGAGAGAGAGAGAGGGAGAGAGTGGCAGACAAACAGACGCACAGAAAGATAATGATCAAGATTCACAAAGAGTTACGGAGACACGGGATGAGAAAAGAAGGGAGACGACCAGCTGTGCTGCACCATGATGAAAGACTCTACAGGTTTTTAATGCAACAACAAACACAGTCAGCTGTACATTCAGACAAACCTCAGTGGGTCAGAAGCTGCTTACAGAATGCAATGGAACAAAAACAGATCGGTATCTGCATACTGGAATCAAAGACTCCCATTTGAAATAGTTGCTCAATTGGTTGGCTGAAGGAAGGGTTGTCATGCTACTTAAAGTTTAGTGTCGATATGGGATGTTGATAAATTATGAATACTTATCATAACATCACCGAATTACAGTTTTATATGTTCTATTTATACGATCTCTGAGGTATTTTCTGCAGAGCATGAGGTGATGTCAACTCTGCAGATGTAGCAATATAATGGTTGCAGCTCCTTTAACCATCCAAGGTTAGGTGTTTTTCTAGACGCTACGGCAACTTCTTTATGGGTGCTAAATTCCAAATTTAGAGCATATTGAAAGATTGGCTCCACACAAGTCTCAAAATGTGTGTACAATATAAGGTGGTGGCCTTGTTTAATTGAGACTATAAGCTCTGGTTCTCATACAGCACGTGGTAGAGGTCCAGTAATAAGCGGGTAATATCACTCAAATGGCACGAAGCAAAGCTGGTGTCACAGATAACCCCTGCCTGTTCAACTCAGCCAAGGGAAAAAGGTGTACAATGTAATTGAGGTCTTTGCTACTTTTGTGTCTTCACAGAATCCTAATTACACAACCCTATTCAAAGATGGACTTTTTCTGGTCGACAATTAGACTAATGGAGATCATCCAAACAAGCATGACATGCGGCAAGAGACATTTATTTGTACCACAGTCAGGCAGGTATAGCTGCAGGTTTAAAGTCGTTCCACACAAAACTGCACAGTATCAATATATACGAAGCCTATCAACTCTAAGCCATACGTTCCCCTGACGCCAAATCCTCTTGGCTTTTTCACTTGGTATCACTGATCTAGCACATAATCACAGACTCTTTTCAACCGGGATGCAGAAGCAATTACCAAAACGGTGTCATCACACCACACAGCTTGGCTTTAGACTCTTAAGCTTTTTGCTTTAAAAGGCACCTTGTTTGCCTGCTGGTCTATCTTGGCATCATTATAGCCGGGGAGAAGGGGGAAAAAAGATTGGATCTGTTCCCACACAAACATTTCTGCAGCATCTCTGTTGACCTTAAATCAAAGCTTTGCCGCTGCCTTTTATTAAATAAATTCTTACGCTGCACTGTAACTTTTATTATTGTATTATTGTCTTATTCTATTTTTTCCTTGTTTATATTTTCTATTCTCTCTTAAATCACTGATTGTAATTTAAATGTCCTTTTCATAATGTGTTTCTTCTGCACTTTGTCTTTTGTTTAATGTAAAGTGCTTTGACTTGCCTTCTGAAATGTGCTGTATAAATAAACTTGCCCTTTTCTCGCTCTCTTGTTTTTTGTGACCACGGGCCTTCTCGCACAGCTACATCCTTTTGCCACTTTGATGTCAGTGAGCTTGAATTGGTGTAAATAAATAATAATAAAAAAATGGAAACTAACAACGGTTATTGAGATTATTGTTTTGCGGCAGCGACAGCCCAACTGAGCAGCGAACTGCCACATTACAAGGTTTTTAAAACAACCAGCTTTAGTGTTAAAAGGAAGATTTTATCGAGCGTTGTTAAAGTACTTACCCTCTCTCCAGAGCGCGGTCTCTTCTTTGGCCTGCTGGGTACTGCGTCTTCTTTAGGATTGGTGTCTATGGCCCAGTACGAACCCTGGAGAGTGACCCCAATAAAACAAAGAGGTGAGTCTTGTGTTTGATGGAAGATACTCTGCTTGTCATTTTTCTTGTTGATTTAGGTACACTTTCATATTCCTCTTATTTCTATTTGACTTAAATAAGCAGTCAGTGGTGGAAATTAAAGTCCTTAAATAATCACTTATATTTTTTTTTTTTGTATTTGTGTTACCTGTGAAATAAATACAAATATCTACTCTGTGTATTAATCATACAATTACTCATAAGGATTCAATATTTCTGTGTTAAAAAAGGTGTTTTCGGATCTGGATCTTTTATTGGTGTCGGTGGTCGAACAAATAGCAAGAGAGACACAGGTCAGAGAGCTAATCAATGAATACATAAGCAGCCTCCCATAAATATAACAAATATAAAATGAAACCTTCAAACTGTACAATTGTATAAACAATCCATACGAGACCAAACCTAACAATGTATGTGACGAACAAAAATCATTTAAAAGTTTCACAGCTGTGGACACAGAAGATCTTCTCAATCTTTGGAGCATCTTAACCTTAACACACAACCAACATCAAAGAGAAGTAACCTTTAAACATAAACCTCTGTCAAAGGGGACTTTCAACAACTCCCAAGCCTCCATGCCCACACATTTTGTATTAACGCGTGTGGAAATAAAAAAACATGACATCGGCCAGCCTGTGTTTTAAGGGTATTTACTGACTGTCAACTGACGACTGCCTGTACAGCAGCAGCACTCCGGTTGTCCTGTCCTTCATTCACCCTCGAACTGTGAACAAAACCCATTCCTGACTGCAAGCTCACCAATAGCTAAGCCAGCTAAGAACACACTTGTCCTGTTTTGGTAGAAGCTAACGGCCTCCCCACACCGCTTCCCATGTACAACTTTGTTTATTATCGCAGACGGCGCGCCCAGCTCCAAGCATGTGCGGACGCGTTCATATTAAATGCGCAGTTCGTTGCATTACTCTCCGAAACGCCAGAGGGCCGTACAGACAAAACGAAGAGTGAAGAAACAAACAGACAACGAGTGTAACCCATAGACTGTAGGTGTAACCGGCAAAAAGCCATAAACCAACCCTGCCGAGGAGGGAATGTAATTATCTGGAAACTCATATCTCATATTCATGGACTACTTTACTGCCTTTGTACGAGCCCTGTGAAGAAGCAAGTCAAGAATTAAATGCATTATGAAGAAATAAAGGTTAAATATTGATTTGGCTGGCAGAATATTTACCCAAATGAAGATTTTTAAGACCACCTGTTTCCAAGCATTTAAAACTGGCCTTCTTTGTATGATCCCCAGACATGTAAAAAGTACATTTATCAGTGAACTATTTGTGACAGTCACGTGACAGTCCGGCGAAATTACAGCGAGTACAAACTAAGCTTCGAGCGATCAGAGGTGAACGTGATATGAACCCTGCATCAAACACCTGGTGACGGTGTCACGGCTACTGTATGAATACTTAATAACTATAATCATCACGTAAACTACTCACTTAACACAGCCAGTAAAAACCAATTATGGATCCAGTCTCTTTAATTAACGTGTTAATCCTGTTCTTATTATTGGCAGTAATCCCGACATATGACAGCATAAAACAAGGCACTAACTTTAAAAGCTTCTTAGTGACCTAGAGGGACTTTAGTTTCTTTCAGAAACACAAACCAGAGTCTGACCAGTTCAGTTTCATGTCAAATATTTGTACGAGGAAACTATTTAAACCCTTACATTGTTACTGTAAATAATATATTAGCTGTGCTGTCAACTATTGTGTGTGCTAGAGTAATATCCATCCCATTCTTTACAATATTTCCATTTGTCTCTGGTGTATCTCCTCCTGTTGTGGATACTATTTAGACTCCTTTTCCCCACTTCTTTAGTGTCACTAAACAGAAAAAAAAGCACAGCAGAGGGATCTCTTGCATCTGATAAAACCAATGTATCAGTTGTTATTCCACTTCTCTATCCAATCTTTCTCTGGGTGTATTTTTCCTGCGGTGCACGCTCCTGCTTCGCTTCCCCGAAGAAATCCACTGCAATCCTTTTGATACACAATATTAAAACACAGCACACTCCAAACTAAAGACAATCAATGAGAGCGGAGGAAATCAGTTGCTTTTAGGTCCTTGATTTCCTGCCGGTCTCCCCCCCCCCCCCCCCCTTTCATTTTCCCTCTGTCCTCCCAGGGAGGTCCAAAGCTGCAGACAGAATTCAGGATATTCATCTAGGCCAGCCACACACACACACACACACACACACTCACACACACACACACACACACACACACGGCTCATCTCTGAACACCTCCCCCCCCTCCCCCCCATCCTTGCCTCTTCTCCTCCCCCTGTCTCTCAGTCCCACATCAGTGAGCAGTACACAGCCAATTAACGTTAGCACATGCATGATTTAGCTTCTCCCCGCTCTCTGTGGCTTCAAACAGAGCTCGCACATTCAACTTCTCCACACACAGATGTGTAGCTGAGGTATCGACCGCTTCGATCCACGGTGTGAATTAAGGGAATGGTCAGGTCCAAGTCGGGCTAATCACGGTGGAGCCGCTCTCTATGTATCTTTGCAGACTATAGGCCTCCACTCAAGCCCATGGATTGTGTTTGAATTATTTAAACCTTCTTCCCCCTAATTCATTTTTCAATGGCTCCAAAATCCCTGCAGCCTGGAGAACACCCCGCCTACAAATAAAATGAGATTTGAGCGCACGATGAAAAGTTTTGGCTTGTCAGTTTTTTGAAAAAGTGGTGGATTGCTTCTCACATGAACCCTGTGATGAGTTGAAAAGCAGACATTTGAGCTTTTAAAATTCAGCACAAACAAGGAGTTGACAAATTGTTGTTTTCAAAACGGTGCTGCTGAAGTGGCAACTGTGGTTCCTAACCACAGCAGTAGCAGTGGTGAAACATATCAATGTTTCCTCTGATTATGTGTGTGTGTGTGTGTGTGTGTGTGTTTTTGTGTGTGTGTGTGTGTGTGTGTGTGTGTGTGCGAGAGAGAAACAGGGCCTAATAAAGCATAACAGATGCGTGAACAGCCTCGTAACTGAAGGAGTGTACCTACATATACTTATTATTCATTACTCTCTGTAGCACATTATTACTTGGCAGAATCAATATCGGAAGAGCCGCAGAAAACGGAGAAAGCAACCATTATGCATTCAGGTGGTTCCGGAGCTACGAATTGCTTTTAAGTTCAGACAATCTGCGTGTGCGACAGAGAATCAGAGCAGGTGAGTGCGGTCTTTTGGGCGCTCCTATGCACGAGCGTGTGCACACACGTGCGTCACAAGGGCGACTCAACACGTGACAAGTAATCGCCGTCGCCGCATTTTTTTGTAAGCTGGCTGAAATGGGCTTGTATTTTCATTGTGCGCCGCACCTTAACTCAAGCTGAGCTTTTCAGTCGCGTTACATTGTTCAGGACATACTTACTTTTCCAGGGTCATCTTTGGAGCGAGGCACTTTGAGAAAACACTTGTTCAAGGACAGGTTGTGTCGTATGGAATTCTGCAGGCAGCGACAGACAGAGAGAGAAGGAGAGACGGTAAGGGGAAGAAAAGGGGAAGGAGAGAAGAAGAAGAAGAAACGGGGGAAAAACAATTGTTGGAGTTAGTTAACACTTAACAACAAATCCATTGTTTCTAACAAGTAAAATACATTTTCAGTCCACTGATTCTGGTCCCAGTCTATGTAAATTGCAACAGCACTTAGTTGCCTTTTTTCCAGAGAGAGAGAGAGAGAGAGAGAGAGAGAGAGAGAGAGAGAGAGAGGATATTCTGTCCCTTTATCAGTGGTTCACAACCTCGGGGTCGGGACATAAAATAAATAAAGGAAAAAATAAAAACAATATGTCTTCTTAACCAAATGTTTGCGAATCAGCACCTTCCAAGAAACTCACAGACATTATCTTGCCACTCTGCTGTATCTGATGTTAGCTACAGTTTGTTCTGGCTCTGGACCTCCATCTTGGCCTTTAGTGACATTAAAGCACCTTTCCACTGTTGTGCCGAGTGAAACGCGAGTCGTTGTGCTGCAGATGTAGACAGATGTCTTGATCCAAACTAAAGCGTATCTGTTCCGTCGGACAAACCTGAAACTGGCGATTGAAAAAAGGTGGTTGAAGCACATTCAATGTAGACAGACGGCAAGACAGGGAAGGGGGCAGGGGTCCGAAGCTGCGGTGCTGTCGGGTTGAATGCAGTTTTGAATATGTGAAGGGGGCGTGTTCAAGCAGAACTGACACAACACTGTTATACAATAACAAATTCATAGTTCTAGCCCTAATGAAGGGAAACCGACACAATTTGTAACACTTCCTGTTGTTTGTGGGTGTTGTGTACATGTGAAAAGAGGTAGAGAGAGAGAGAGAGAGAGAGAGAGAGAGAGAGAGAGAGAGAGAGAAAGAGAGAGAGAGCGAGAGAGCTCACAGCAGTGCAGGCTAACCTAACGTGAACCTGTTCTCCCTTCAGGCTCCCGTTCTCCACTCATCTGCTGCTGCTAATTAATACCACTGGGGAGGAGGAGGAGGAGGAGGGGAGAAGACAGAGGGATGGGAGGTATCTCTCTGCTCTTTCTCCTGAGCACTCACTGCTCTACACCGGCTTTGTTTCTCCAACAATAACCAACCTCTCTCTGTCTCTGGCATACCATAACAGCCTGGTCCACCTCTGCCTCACCCTTCCGCTCCCGGAGAAAAGCTTTACGGCTGCTCTACTTAGCGGGTCACTGGCTGCATGCGGCCGTCCGTCAAGGAGACGCGTGACAGTCGGGCGATGACAAACAGCAAGGAGGACTGCCACCAGCTCGGCACACAAAGGCAACCATCTGTTCCAGAAAACTTTCCTGTGGGAGGTGGCGTTGGATCATTAACATCGAGTCCAATCGTCCCTACAGCAGCCAGCCCGTCTAACTTTGCAAACCTCTATCTATGGTTTCTTTATTTACACACTATTTTTTTATTACCCAAGCACTTTTTGCACACCTGTGCACTACTTGCAATGCACAATCCGGTGTATTTCAGACTTTGCACACTCTGGCAATTTCACCTTCAGGCGTGTGTGTCCTCTATTGGGGCCGGGCGGTGTACCGAAAAGTTAAAATCTCATATTATCAATGAGCATTTGTTCATGTCATTAAGTATGATAAAGGTTTTTTTTTGTTATTTCTAGGATGGAACCGAAGAAAAAAAAATGGAATGAAAAACAAACCTGCCACAATTTTCCCACTCACATAGCTTCAGGGGCGAACATGTTCATAAAGGAAACTGTGTGTGTGTCTTTGTGTAGCGAGAAGGGAGCCCATCATCCTGGAGAGCATCAGCCTAAGCCTGCTTGTGCGCACATACTGGATACAATGCCTTCTTTCCTGCATGTTAAGGAAACAGTAATATCCCCTCACTGAAGGGGAATAGACATCATCAATAAATGTACTGATTAGCAGTGCTGTGAAGTAAGATAATGAGATTCACTGCTGTGTCCTCCTTCCTCCCGCTCCTCACCCTGCCTGATTAATGAGCTTATTGGTCCGGGATGAGGCCACGCCATTCCTGCCCAGCAGCTGATGGATCGCACCGTCGCGGGCGTCATGTCTGCGTGAAATGAAAGGAGGACATTGAACGACTGGTCCAACTCTATAACTCCCTCTCTCTATAAACACGCAATGTTTCCACTGCAGGACAATATCTCTAAATGGAGTAAATCAGTGTTATATATGCAGCAGTATAGCCAAATGAAAAAAATCAGCAATATCACAGTGTTAGTGTTTTTCATACACAACCAATCTTTGTATACAAAGCCTTAGTCCGATGATCACATAGCTAACCCTCCAACACACACACACATACCTTTCCGACATCGGATTACTGGAGTCCCTGTCCCACCATTTCTTCAACTTTCCGAGACCAACAATGCCAACACGCGCGCACGCACACACACACACACACACACACACACATACACACACAATGCCGGGATTGGCCAGCTGTGTGGAGGTGAGAAAGGAGCCAGGGTTTGAACTTCTCTCTATGGCTCCCTTTGTTTATTCTTAACACACCTATATGTCCCTTTAATGAGTACAACCAAGTGTAACACCATGGATGTCTTCCAGAGAAGCGACTGTCTGAAAATGTGCACCGTCACAGCCGTATATAAACAATATCCTGACTCCCTCGTCTCTACTTTTCTCTCTGCCTCGAGTGTGGCAGCTCACAACAAGTACAAACACTTAGGATTTCCCACTCATGCTGTGCATAGCTTGTTCAAACCTAAATAAACTCAAATAAAAAAAACACTTTCATTCCATCCACGACACTAAACTACAATTTATAAAGTGTAGTACAGATCCAAACGTTTCTTGAGACATATGTCAGACTGAATTTTGGGAAAATGTATGCAATACCACTAGCAAGACTACACTATTTCCATTTGATAACATCTTTGATTTAAATAATGTATTAATAATTGTGTATTCTAAGACAAAAACTTGCATATTGTCTGAGGTAATACTTACATTTTCAACACAATCTTATTGTTGTAAAATAATGATATTGTAAACCATAATTCTGCAGTCAAAATGAATAATGAAAATGAATGAATAACTCATTAATAATGATCTAGTTGAAGTTGTATCATCACATTAGATGGATGGATAGATAGAGTCACAAATGGAGATTTGACAAGGAGTGTGTATGAAGACATTGAATATATCATGTTTAGTGCAAACTAGAATGCACCCCGTTCATTGTTCAGTTCCCATAATGCCTCCCGATTTTACAGGACCATTTTTTAGAGATTGGAGATTAAGAGCTATGTTGCAGAGAAATAAGGTCAAACTACTGTTTTTACACAGTTATTAATAGATATGAGGCTTCGTGCATGCATGAGCGGTATCTACAGTAGAGACTGTTTATGTTTGTGTGTGGCTGCTGCTTAACGTAGGGCTCAGCGTCCTGGCGTTGAAGAGGTTAGTTACATAAGGCGGGCTTGATAAGCATGGATGGCTTTTTGACTAAATGCAATGTGATATAATGTGATGTGTGACAAAAAGTCAGGTTTTGGAAACTTGCTTTCGGGTGGAGAGGAAAGACAGAGGAACAGAGTGTAAGACTTTGTGTGTGTGTGTGTGTGTGTGTGTGTGTGTTTATGTTTGTGTGTGTTTATGTTTGTGTGGATCAGTCAGAAGCGTGATCAAAGAAAGACCGCCACGTTTGAAGCTTGACAGAAATGGTCGAAGAGGTAAAAATATGTACGTGTGTGTGTGTGTAGATGAGGTACGGTGCAGGTTGAAGGAGCCAGAAGGATGTTCTGGCCATAGGCAGGAAGCTTGCTGTATGTGTGTGTGTGTGTGTGTGTGTGTGTGTGTGTGTGTGTGTATGTGTGTGTGTGTGTGTATATGTGTGTGTGTGTGTGTGTGTGTGTGTGTATGTATGTGTGTGTGTGTGTGTGTGTAGATACGCCAAGGAAACAGGTCACACGGAGAAGGCTGAAGTTATATAAGCGGGTAGGTTTGGAAGATTTGGGTCATGGCAGCTGAGTTAAATAAAAAGGGGCAACACGAGATGGCATTTCCTCTAAACTGAATTAAACAGTCTTGAAAAGCTTCACAAGTCAGGCAACAACGCGTTAACAGTCACATTTTAACAAAACAATGCTGATGACACTGACATGGAGGGTTGGTGAAGTTGGGTGCACTGGAAACATACAATGCAGCCCAACTGGTATAGAGTGGCAAATTGGGAGGAAGTACTTTCGGCTGCCTAAGTTTCCAGGAGTGACAGTTCTATTGCTGTCATGTCTCCTCTGTTGCTCTCCCAAAGGTTCCTTCCTTTCTTTTCTCCCCGGTAAAGGGGAGTTTTTCCTGTTCCGATGCGAGGGTCCAGGGACAGAGGATGTCGTATGCTGTACAGATTGTAAAGCCCTCTGAGGCAAATTTGTGATTTTGGGCCATACAAAATTAATTGAATTGAATTCATTTTCTGCAGAGAAATGTGAGGCGTCCTGGTTGAATCATCAGCTGAGCAGCTGCATTAGGGAGATATCTGGTTCTTTGATAAAACAGTCAAAGGCAGAAGTGTGTGAGCATAAGAACTGAAGGAGGGAGGTCAACTACAACTCCCAAACAACATTTATGTGATAACAAAATGCTTAAAGGCCCTCAAAACATTATTTTTTTTGTCTCCATCAGCTTCTTTCTATGAGCTCTCCACTTAGCGAGTGGCTAAGTGGAGAGCAGGGCCGTCCTACAATCAGAGGGTCGGTGGTTCGATTCCCAGCTCTGCTAGTCGCATGTCGATGTGTCCTTGAGCGAGACACTTAACCTGTAGCTGCGTACGGTGTATAATGTGATAGAGTCTGAATTGTAAGTCGCTTTGGATAAAAGCGTCTGCTTAATGACTGTAATGTAATGAGACACGATGTTTTCCAAAAGAAGAGGGCAAACCTCTAACGAACAAAACAATATTGAAAACTTATGACTAAAACTGATGTTTATGTCTGCTTCAAATGCATTTGCTAAGTTGCTTTTTGTTTTTATCGATAAACAAACTGTTTTTTTAAATGTTTTTTAAATTGAAAATGCACATACAAACACAAGTGGATGGCACCAAGTGAGTATGACTGTGTTAAAAACTGAAATTACACTAAATTTGCCTTGCTAGCCTTTAAGTACAGACATTGATACTTTGCTCTTTTTGTATCACAGCTATTCCATATTTCAGACCCAAGTATGGCTTTTGGATTATTTAAGAATGTACAGGACATTAAACACAAATACAGATAAGTAAAATGCACAATCAACTGTATAAAGCTTAAGATGACAATTAAATGATGTTAGATTTTACAGCTGAAAAAAAAACATGCACAAAATACAGAAACTAATTCAAACAAAAAGGAGCATTGCTGTTTTGGATATGGCAAAGCCTCAGAGTAAGTGTGGCTTGGCAAGCTGTGACAAAAAGTCTGGAAGTCTCTACTTTGCCAGGTAAGACAGAACGGATGTATGTGGTTGTGTGAATCTCCGCTCAACTGTGCGCCTGCAGGGAGACTAAGGTCAAAGGGCAAGACGTTTGCTGGCATTGATGTATTAACCTGTAGAGGGCCTATGGAGTTTGACGTGCACAAACAAACAGACACACTCACAGCAGTATTCATGAGCTTCCCATGCCCTTCAAAGTGGATGCATACAGAGTCCTTGTGCGCCCACAGACTGAACAAGACATAGAGAAACGAAGAAAATGAGAGAAAAGGAAGGACGATATAGCGAGAGGGGATATATTGAGAGAAGAGAGAGGTTGGAGATTTTATTAACTTTCAGCTGAACCCATACAGTGCATGAAGAGAGGGTAAAATGTGGTAAAGTTTCAAGGTAAGGCAGAGGAGAAGGAGCTGGGGGGGTGCAAGAGGCACAAAGAAGAAGCGCTGGAGTCGGCTGGAAGAGGGAATGTGGGGGTACGAGCGCATGCGGACAGGTGTCTTAGATGTGAAAGTCTCCTGGGTTCTGAGCATCATTCAGATGCCTTATTATATCCTGATGGTGACGGAGTGACAGACACTCCGTGAGAATGCAGGGTTGGATACAAGTCACTACTTCAAACTCCATCTCATACATATTCATTTCATTTGATGGACCCTTCCCCGCCCTCTTCACTCCCTCACTGAAGTACTTCACACAAGTCATCTATAAGATGAGGTGTGTGTGTGTGACTGACTGTGCAGTGTGTGTTTGTACACTGCTGTATGTGCTTGCATGTGTGTGTGTGCTTGCAGCTGTGAGTATTTACAGTGTTTGTTCAGTTTTTGCTTGCGCATTCACCTGAGCACAAGTGTGTATGTAGGCAGGTGTGTGTGCATCTGTGCAGGCGCCTGTCACACCTATTTATCTGTGTGAATATGAGTGTGTAGACGCATGTTTTACTGCAATAGTGTACCTGTATCTGCTTACAGATATGCTTGTGTGGGATGGAGAGAGGAGGAGAAAAAGGGAATGAGTGAGTGTGTACGTACGTGAGTGTGTACGTACGTACGTGAGTGTGTACGTACGTACGTGTGTGTGTGTGTGTGTGAGTGTGACTGGCACAAAGACATCTCAGACAAGGTGGAAGAAGGATTGCTGTTGTCTCTGGAGATCTAGTAAGAAGCTCCAAAACAATAATATTCTCAAATTTTGTGATTTTCTCCTTCACGACACCAACACCTGAACTTGCAGATACCGAGTATCGATCCAGTACCAGTGTATAAAAAACTAAAAAAGTGAAACAGGTCACAATTCGTCTATTTCATATTGCTGTGAAAACATCTCCTTTAAACAACTGAATTTGTTATGTTTTTTAGTAAAAATGACATTTTACAAGATAACATTTTATAAGATGTTATAGTTTACCATTACCAATACTCATTTTTACTGAATAGATCTTGAACGCCTCATATTGTACGTTCGCTGTTATCTCTGTCATTTAGCAAAGCATCACTGTGCTGTTCAAGGGCTGCTAACAGCTAACGTTGGCTAGCTCCCCCCCCCTGCCGATTTCGACAGGGATTTGTTGTTCACAGTGTTGCATCGTCAGTGAAGAAATAGGAATCAGGAGCGCGTTCAACCACAGGTAACGAGCCTTAGTCGGCCTGCTTTAATTACCGCAAAGAGCTGTGCCAAGCCATTAACACATGCGTTTCCAATGTATCCTGACAGTGGTCCTGCCTGGTAGCAGGTCTGGTCTCCAACTCCCCCCCCCACCCTCACCTCCTCTCTGGCTTTTCTGCAAACCAACACACCACCAACGCGTCATCAAGGTAAACAACTTCTTTCACTTTGCCATTCTGCACAGAGGATAAATACTCCAGCAGGTCTTGAGTTGTCGCAGTTGCTCACGGCTCTGCTCGGAAAGACTGTTCCCACCACTTTAAAAAAAAGAGTTCAACTAAGTGTTGGTCTGGTCCTGTTTCATTTAAATGGTTCTAAGAGGCCTGAGGTGGCCAAACTACCCAGTTTGTTGTCAATAAAAAAAGAAAAGTACCCATCTTGTGACCCTCGGATTTATCTTGCGACTCTACCAGCCACCCTCCCTGTGTCACATCAGCAGCATTTCTCCCCTCACAACTGATTTGGAAGACAAATGCTTTCAGCTGCTATTTTAATACAGTGTTTCAAAAAAAACAACACCGAGACCAAACTAGGTTGCGGAGCAGCAAGAGGCCACTGTGGCTCACTTCCTGTTGCTGGTTGTGTCGAGCCGAGCGGTGCGGCGAGGTGACAGCTTCTGTCAGCGGCTTCCTGGGAGCGGAGGCGAGTGAGCAGGGAAGGAGGAAGGAGGCGAAGGAGAACAAGAAGGAGTGTCCTGCTTGTGCTCTGCTGCTCTACCAATGTTCGACAGCCTGCGTTTCCTATTCTCGATGCTGTTCAGGTTGGTTTAACAGTTAGCATTTACCAGCCACGATCACATCTCTTTTATATCAGCTTAGTTGTCTGGCTACAGAATCCCAAAAATATGAACAGATTGTGAAAGTTTGGAGTTTTATTCATTTGAGATTCAGCAAAGTACCCAAACCGTTGCAGACCTTTGTTGTTTGGCAACACAAAGAGGAGTTCTAGTCACTTTTGACTTGTTTCAGTGTGGAAAGTGATCTCTACCAAAATGACCTGAGAGTGCCAGGGTGGAGGCGTGTGGGTTTTTTTTACTTGCAAAGTGAAAAATGTGAAGTGTCCACACATTTATACTGTGCATGTTTGATCGCAGTGACGGTGTTCAGAGCACAAACAAGCTCAACTGCAAAACAGAGTAAGAATTGTTTTTTTGTCACTTTATACCACTTGCTTTTGTGCTATTTGAAAGATAGCTTTTGCATTTAGTCAATACTTCCATTGTCTTTGTATTGATTTCTGAAAAACCTAAAAATGTAAAATCGACTGATCACCACCGACAATCACTGACAAAAGCCTGCTTTGGTTCAGACTTGGTTACGTCAAAAGACTTCAATGAAAAGTCAACTGATGGTACCAGTGTTCCTTTCATGTGCCTTTTCCTAGCTGCTAACTTTGTCAAACATCTACAGTTTCCTCTTTAATTCTATAAACACTGTGATGTCATTCAGGGTCTGACAAGAGATGGGCCCCATGTCTCTTTCCGGGGTTCAAACCCAGTGAGTAGAGAATCAGCTTATTCTGTGGTATAATTGTTGCATTCCAGAGTGCTACGGAAACCAGCCTTAAGCCTATTATTAGCCATATGGAGAGTGCTACAGGCCTGGCTGGTTAGAGAGGGAAACGCAGTGCTGGATGAGTGCCAAATCCTCGAGGAGACCGCAAGAAATTCCTTGTTTTTAATTAGGAATTCAATACCAAGACTGCTATTAGTGATTAGTATGTAATTAACAGCACGAGCAGTGTTACATATACGAGTTAAACTATGTGTATATATTTATATATATAAGTGCCTCATCTCATTGTTTCAGATTCACAACTTCTTGCAAATCGGGGAATTAAACAATATTTGTTGCATGAAGTATTACCACAGTTATAAATCCCAACATTAACTTTGTATTGAAGAAGAAATACTTTGTTGTTGTATATTATTTTACAAGCTATATATTTTGGTTTTTAGTTTTTGAGAGTTTGCTTAAACTGTGAAGAACAATCAGAGTATTTTCTACCTTCAGTAATATAGGCTCCATCTATACACTTTAATACTTAGATTTCCATTGTGATATGAGCTTTGATTTGAAATATAAAAATAATGTCAGAGTCAAAGTTTAGTTTGAATGACATGGGATCTGTATTGCATATTATAATGTATTACAGCGTCAGCAAGGAGACTTTGAGTCACACACACACATCTGGACAGCAGATTGGTCTAACGTGACATGTAAACTGGGAGCAACAGTTATGTATACGTTACCCAGTGGCAAAGGGGTCAACACAGAGACAGAATGAAACAAACAGACCGCTGTGGCGTTCTTCTCTTCCTGAAATGACTCTCGCAGACCAAAGCAAGCCGCCGTACACACAATCGCATCATTTCAGCCCCAGACGTACATGTGCATCATATTCTGAAGATGCACAGACACACACACTGTGTTTTCCACAGACTATCTCAAAGCTGAATCACAACAAGCACAGCACTGTGGTGAAATTTCACTTGTGCTCATAACACACAAGCTCAGGAGCCCTGGTGCAGCTACATCCACATAATAAAAAAAACTCCCAGCAGCCAATGACAACAGCCTTTCCCCACACACGTAAGTACACTTGACACTGTGCACCGATCTCCACTGAGCTCAGTCGGAGATCTCCCACAGAGCAGGCAGGAGAGGACAGGAGGCAGAATAATGGCCCAGTGCTGATTCATAGGTGATTGTCTGCGACATGTGGTGTTCAGCCAAAGGCCAAAGGCCATTGCGGTAGCGCTGCCCTTTACAGCGTCGCATTAGGCCCTGCTAATTCACAGGCAATTAGCCTGGCTGCATGGGAGCTAGCCTGAGGCGATGGGGGTCGCCAGGGAGCAGCACCGACTGCAACAAACCATTCGGTGAAGGTACAGGACGAGACTATGTTTCTCAAGCGGTAAATAATGGGAAGGCCTTCACATTTCAATAATAATATAACTGTGAGGTGCGTGAGCTTTGAATAGCCAACACTTCCCATCGTTATGTTCAGCCTGAATAGAATGGAGCAGCATTGAATACGGATTCATCTTTCATAGCTTTTCATTTAATTCATTTATCATTTAGTCTTTAAATTGTCAAACAAATAGGGAGAAATAACAGCATGAAAGGAAAGCTAATTAAAGCAAAACGGAAAACGGAAAATACTGTAGGGCAGGTGGTGAAGGTCTTGCACTTGGAATAAAATAAAAAAAAGACATTCTCAAAATACCAAAAACATATTTCATTTGAGACAAACTGATGAATAAGAGACAAAGACAAAAGCACCAAAAGAGAAAGCCCTGCCTGGCTTTGGTTTCCCGCTGGGTGCTCTCTACGAGTTGTGGTAAAAGTGGACCCTAAAGTGGAGGGACACGTGGGTGTGAAAGGGCTGCAGAGAACATGGGAAAGTAGAGCGGGTGCATGGTGTAGGACACAGACAGAGAGCGGGAGAGATGTTGGGGAAGATAACATGAGGGACATAATGCTGTTCCAGTGATAAAACATAATGCGGGAATGATGCAGCCTGATGCAACGCTGTTTGCATTCTGCTCCAGTAGCTCCATTCGGTTGCTTTAAAAAAACAGAGATGCTTTTGGGTGCGTCAACGAGCTCCATAAAGAAATGGCAAACGCATTTGTGTGTTATCTAATTTCATGTTTGTTTTTTTGTTGCAGATTCCAAATCTCCTCCACAGCTCTGGAGGAAGGTGCTCAACATTACTCCTCAAATGAAAAGAGCTCTGCTAAGACACAAAAATCTCACGACCTTGGAAAGCATTTGAAAGTGTGTGTGTGTGTGTGTGTGTGTGTGTGTGTGTGTGTGTGTGTGTGTGTGTGTGTGCAACACATGCAGTAAGCCTGTGGTGTTCAACCAGTGTACGTAATTGTGTGATTTCTAAGGATGGAAGCTGACGTGTGTGTGTGTCCTGGTTTCAACTCTGCCGTTCCTGCGCTCCTCTCACATTATCATACAGAGCAGACGGAGTGCGTGTGCTGGGTAGTAAAACTCTCCTCTGCTCTCTGACAGTCTCCTCTCTCTTCTCCGACTCCCCCCCACCCTCATCTCCTCTCCTGCTGCGCTCCTTGTGTGTAATCTGCAGACTGCACACGTACACTGCCTACCTGAGCGGGAGTCTCTCTCTCTCTCTCTGTGTGTGTACGTGTGTGTGTGTGTGTGTGTGGGTGTGTCTGCACGCATGTGTGGCAGAGGGTGAAAGGAGACGACGAACACAACGGACCACGTATGAGGCGTTTTCTGAAAGCTCAAGTGTTTCGACTTGAGTCGGTACATTCAGAAAACACGGATTTCCAAGTGTGCAACGTGTGAGTCGATCATGTCTGCCGAGCGAGGCAGCCAGACAATCTCTGTGTCTGTGTCCCACTGTGTACAGCTGACAGCAATCACCTGAACTGGAATGAACCGGACTTACGTAACTTTCCCTGTGACGGCCATTGGCTGGTACAAAACAAGCCCCACTGTTTTGAGTCGGGTCATCCAGGAAGCAACAGTTTACAGCTTTTTCTAACACAGAAATGGGACTTTTGCTTTACCTTGAAGTACTGCTGAATTTGATACTTTACGGACTTCTTAAATATCAGTTCATGCACAAGTCAGAGGTTTCCTATTTCACCACAGACCTGTGTAAGACTGTATTACGTTTCACTGGTAACAAAAGAGGCCAAAAACAGAAAGGACAAACTGAGTGAGTTTTATAACTGTTGTGCTTTGAATGCTGCATATCATTGTGTGGTATTTAAATGGACCTGGCTTAACAGGAAAGCAACACAACTTATTATATGTATGTCACAACAAACTCTCTGCACTGTCATTGTGGATAAATGCCAGAACATGTGAAACTATCGCCACAACACCATCAGTGCAGCCCTTTAATGACGCAACTTAAATGCAGCCACACATACGCACTAATCAATGAATCTAAATGTGTAATTATGGGATTCTAAAACATCCCGGCGCCCAAGTACAACCAGCAGGAGAAGGCAGTCGTGAGCTGCAGCGAGAGATACCCTGAATGGTCCTAATAACCCATATCCTCTCTCTCTGAAACAGAAACAGAATTGATTGAATCCTACATGCAGGTAAGAAGCTCTGCCAACACAACCTGGCTTGTATCATAACCTTTTTGTCTCCGTTTCTGGCGTGCATCTCTGCTCAGGGAACGGGTGTGTTGAAGATTGTAGGCGGCGAACAAACACAGGTTTGTGAAAGGGAAAAGAAGAAGAGAAGAGGAGTGAGTGACTTGCTTGAGAGATGAAGATAGAAAGTGAAAGAGAGAGAAATAATGAGAGAAGAAGAAAAAATGTCGCCGCTCTCAGAGAGATGAATTGGTTGATAGTTTGCAGACAGCCTTTACAATGCGTCAGTGGAAGGACTGTATCCTTCCCCTTCTTCACTAATAAGGTAGAGAATCCCCAAGACACAACCGTAGGGATCTATTCATTCCTCTCCAATAACACTGCCACTTCTCTGCTCATACCAGCCAGGATTTGCATAGCGGCATTTACATAAGGATTTAATAATGTCGTCTGAATGAGACAACATGCGTCTGTCAATCATTCCTGGTTCACTAAAAGGTTTCTGTGCTCTTCCGGGCAACCGCTGGATCAGATGTGTGCAGTTTGAGCACTAAGCAATAGGGTTGAGTTCTGATAGCGTTTGATCAGTCCAGGATCAGGTTTAGTCTCGGTTTAGCTTTCTACATTTGGAAGTTATAAATAACTTCACTCGAAATGGAGATCTGTAATCACCTTTTGTTGCGTGGGAAGGTAGAAGCACTTTGAGCAGCTATGACACGATAATAACATGAGCACAATAAAACAAACAATTGTTGTCGCCTGCTTGTATTTCATGAGCTACTTGCTCCAAAACAGAAGGTCCTAATTCAGAATTACTAGGTTGCAATCCGACACAGACAAAAGCTATCCAAAAACCACATAGATAAATTCATTCCTTTAAAAAGAGACCACACTCCTTCAGCAGAGGATGCGCTATGAATAAAATAAAACAGCAGCAATTTAATAATAACGACCTAAGAGAAAATATTTATTTAAAGGCTTCTAAGTCTAATTTAATATCTGTTTATTAAATTCCAAAAAGTAATTGTCATTTAAAAGCATAAAAGTTTGACATAAGGTACTTCCGGGTCCACCCGGGTATTAGACACCTCGACACACAGACCTGAGACCAGATATAGAAGCTTAACCCCCAAAAAAGCTTGACAACATATTGCAAAGTGTTCCTCTCTTGTCTGGTCTTACCTTCCAGCCGCTGCCCGCCTCTCGGTAGTAGGGGAAGTTGTCACAGATCCACTGGTAGATCTCGCTGAGGGTCATCCGTTTGCGCGGCGAGCCGTTGATCGCAAAGGTGATCAGGCTGGCGTAGCTGTAGGGCGGTTTGCCGTCTCTGTGCTGCGCGGCTTCCTCCTGGTCCAGCGTCGTCCCCGGCTCCAGGTGGACCACTTTCTTGCCGGGCCCGTGATGGTGGCCGTGGTGGTGGTGTCCGTGGTGGTGGCTGTGGTGGTGGCCCGCGTCGGCCTTCTGGATGGCCGCTCTCATGCTGAGCTGGGGGAGCCAGTCCATTGAGGTCAGGCTGCTCTCCAGCTCGGAGGTCATGGCTCTTGTAGGATGAAGGGGTCCAAAGGGAAGGGGTGAGAGGCTCAGCGACGTGGCGTACGGAGGATCTCCTGTTGGCTCACTGAGTGGGTGCTGTGCAGCAGCCTTGGCTCAAGTCTGGAAGAGCAGGAGGTTTGTTTACTACGACTATTCATCTCCTTCAGCTGGAGCAGAAAGCACACTTGGCAAGAGACACGCAGATGTTAACTTGCACATCATTTTCCACATACAGTGCTGCTTTGTACAATGGAAAACTAAATATTTTGGCAGGTTCATCATTTCCTCTTTGCACATAAATATGATCTGCAACGTGCACTATGGATAAGAGAGAAACTTTAATCAATTGTATTCCATTAATTACACAGTGAAAAGCAGAGCAGTATGGGAGGCTAGGTATGAGTTAAGGGTCTTACTCTTCCCATTCCTTTCCATCGTTCTTTGGGCCAAAGCATCTGGGGAAGTCACCGAAGTGAAAGGTAGAGTCCTTCCCTCGTGCATCCTCACACGTTCTTCATTTAGCCACGGCAATGGCCGCTGCTGCAACGCACAAACACAAAAAACACACAAGACGGTGAACTCACGCTGCCAGACAGCCTTCATGAGATATTAATATCGCACAAGCGCTCAACTGGCCTCGGCATCTGTCCAGTCCGATTAAAACTCTGCTCTCTTTCCCTCTCTGTGTTCTGTCTATCTGGATTGCCTCTCTCGGTCTCGTTCGCTCCAAAGTGGAAATGGCAATTGGATCTGCGGAGTGACTAAAAGCTGGGGAATTGTTTTCACAAGTGCCTGCCAAATGGGGGGGGAACAGCGCGGGAGGA
This sequence comes from Anarrhichthys ocellatus, assembly GCF_004355925.1. Lineage (NCBI taxonomy): Eukaryota > Metazoa > Chordata > Actinopteri > Perciformes > Anarhichadidae > Anarrhichthys > Anarrhichthys ocellatus. Next base: position 14,077,451 of record NW_022280035.1, on the reverse strand, counting down.
ATTCCAACCCTCTAGAGGAGCCGAAAAGGCTCGTCCCCTTTCCCTCTCTGTGTAGCCCCCCGCACCGTGTTCCCATTCTCTGACTCTCGACGTGCCTCACTCTCCTGTCAAACAACCCTCCCCCCCACACACACACACACACACACACACACACACACACACACACACACACACACACCCCACACGCACACACACACACACTACTCCTCCAGCGTCTCAGATCCTGTTCAGACAGACACAACAACAATGAAAGAACTCAAGAAGTCCCAACATTTTAACTTGGAAGCTATTTTTAGAGCAGCGCTCAACTTAAAAATGTGTCCTGCATAAGAAGAGAACTCCTTATTTTTGGTGGTGGGGGCTTTTGAAAATACTTTGAAAAAACAAAGACGATCATTTGACACTAGAGTGAAATGACTCACCAATTGTTCTGTCACAGAACATTTGTAGATTTGTCACTACTGGACTGAGAATGACGTGTAACTGTTACTCATCACCGGAGCGAAGATGTTGCATTCGGACCACACTTTGATTCCACAAGGAGAATGGCCTCACTACGTTTCTCGGTGCTTTTTAGAAGATAAACATCCCGCATTCTGGGAAATGCAGGTACACCTGTGAGTATTATGAAAGAGATGGATACAGAGTGGGGGCCAATGCCAGTGAGTAGTTAACAATGGCTGGATGGATTCAGCCTCCTAAGGATACAAAAATCTACATCTCAACCTTCATCTGCCATCCCATGCAGCAACCTTCGCATGTCCTTGAACAACAAAGAGCCTATTGGCCCACGCATTCTCCATTCATGCTCACTGTATATAATCAAGGTGGGAGAACTTCAAGGAGCCTGCCTACCAGCAACACAAATCCCTGTCTCTCTCTCTCTCTCTCTCTCTCTCTCTCCACCAATCCCCCTGGAGAGCCAGCATGACACCTGGATGAAGAAGAGGAAGGGAAGTGCTCGGCTCCTGCAGAAACCTTGCTTAATTACAAGTAGAAAAAAAAAAATGTAAATGTTTAGCCGCAGACTCGTCAAGCCAAACAAGCCAGGCAGTGGGTCTACGGGAAATGAAAGAGGAACGGAGAGAAGAGATGTGCCCGATGAGGCCTCCCTCACAACACCACCCCCATCTCCTCCTCAAGGCCCTGCTACAGTGGGAGAAGCCATAGCCAACCCCCCCCCCCCCCTCTTACAAATCCCGGGAAGCCGTCTTAATTTGTGCACCTTTTCTTTTTTCGCTGAAGGGAAGGTGGCATTGCTAGTTGTAGTGGTGGCGGGTAGGTGGGGATGGGGGTGGTGACACACAAGACACATCACAACAAGTACTTATTTTCCCCTCATTAAAAGGAGGCTCAAGTTGCAAATCAGCCCGCCACAAGCCCTGACCTGCTGTGCCGCGCTGCCGTGGCTGCTGTTGTTGTCGAGAAGTTTGGGAGCGTGGGCTGGCTGCACGGCGGCACGGTGTAGCTTTCGCACCGTTAGCCCGGTGAGGCGTCGGGATGGTGAGTAATAGAAGAGAGCGGAGGGAGAGAGAGAGAGAGAGGAGAGGAGGGGCATGACTTGGCTTCTGGGGGAGAGGGGCCCTGCTCGGCTGGTAGACGCTATACCAATTACCTCGTCGACTCAGTTAACTGGTCCCAAGGTGACTGGGCCAACCTCAGCACTGTGCCTTTTGTTTCTGCTTTCTGCCGTTTCACATCAGCCTCGGAGGCCTGCATGGTCTCAGGGGAGGAAAAAAGACCACGGCAGAGAAGACGGCATACTGTATATCTCCTCTATCTTAGGGCTATCAGTTTTCTAAAGAAATGCATCGTATTGTATGCGTAGATGCTGAGTGCTAAACTCTCGTCTCGTGTAATTGTTCATGATTATCTGAGTGTACTGAAACAGCAACGTGTGAGAGAGAGAGAGGAAAGTAACCCTTCCGTCTATTTCGGTCTTTGTTGATGTTCTTTTGGGTCAAATTTAGCATTTCAGGGACAAATGTTTGGACTGGGAGCATCCATACAATCTATCAGTATACTGCACGTACTCCACTTATGTAGCCAGAGACGACTACATCATGCTCAAATTAAGATCCTTATCAAGTGCCTATGATGTAATTGTACTGTTTATTAAATGCAGGTGTCACTTTAAACACTATACTGATGTTATGTTATCATCAATAACAAAATGTATCTGTTTTCATTGATAAATATGTGATTAACTGCATGTTTAGAGACAAAACTGAGCCGAATAATTTAAAGTACATTTCGGAGAGTCGTCCCTGAAAGTGATTCTCCTTGCTGCAGGGCAGGAGAGAGCTAATTGTAACACAATGATTTAGGGGCTCATAGAGTAACACAAATGACACAATTCCTGCACAGTAAAAGACAAATCCCCGAGATACATTCTGTATCATCGATCAGGACACATCAAAAACTCCACCAACCACCAGGCACATTTCAAAGAGCTGTAGATGAAGAGAAAACAAAGGTAGTGAAGAGGGGATATCCTGGCAGCTGATCATACAGAAATACAGCACTGTTTGATTAAATAGTTTGAATGCTTGTAGTGTGAATGTGCATGGGAACGCACAATGTCAGAAATAGACATTTGGCTAACATTAGAAGAAGGAGAATATAGTGGCATCTCAGATTTTAATTTCTTACCCGACATTTCTTTGGCAACTTGGAAGTTGTGATCTATTTCGACTTCCAGAGAAGATTACAAGCATTAATATAAAAAGAAGAGCAAGGATTTGGATGCTTATGAACAAGAAATCTTTCATCCTCCAAAGAATTTAAACACATCACTCTATGCACTGTGCATGGGGGGGGGCTTTCATGACTGGGAACATTGTCCCTTTAAAAAGAGTTGAGGGTCCGTGTGTGATGAATGTATTCACCCATTAGACTTTGTAGCTGTGATGCACTCGTTCAGCTGTATGCATCCCTAACAGCTAACAGTCCCCCGCTGCTAGCAGGCTTTTAGAGTGAGAGAGGCTTTACAGTTCTGCATTTTAATAGAGAACTTTGAATGGAGTGACGGGGGATGGGTGAGCGAAGGGGGGGGAGCCAAAAGAAAGAGGCATCAAAATATTTTCAGAAGAAAATGAAGTAATGACAAAATACCCACCCGGAGCGCGCAAAAGCAGAGGGGGTTTCTGGGAAGGACTGCCTTGGCAACGGTAAGGCTAATGTGTCAAAAGAACGTCTGTAAGCATAGCGAGCGCTGTCGTGTCGAGGAGGGTGGGCCATTCAAAGGAAGAAGGAAAAGGTCCAAAAAGCAGTATTGAACGTCTTAATTACTTTCTGCATCAGCGCCAGAAAACATACCCCTGAAAAGGCTCAATTATAAGATATCAAGGCAAATCAGCTGCCCTTATGGCGGCTGCTTGCTCATCGCTCTATGGATGCTGGGTTTAGCAATTATCGCCTGATACTGTCTACGTATTCTCAAAGGAGACCTGGAGAGCCATCGATGAAACGCACCGTTTCAACCTCAGATCCAGTTTGTTGGCCTTACTGCTTAAAGCGAGTGGTCAGGCAGACTAATGCTTAAGAGGAATAAATAACATGGGGGGAGAGTAGGCCTAATTCAGAGAAAGGACAATAATGAATCAGAACAACACTTTCATCAATGGTTTCTGATTGCTGGCCCATGTCAATCAAGTGGCATCTCAAATGAAACACAACCTCCTGATGAAAATCATTTTTCTAAGGTCTGAAAGAAGGCGAGGAAATCAGTAGGTTCCACTGAATCCCCCAAAGGCCTCGAATAAAATATTGAAGTCACTAAGCCCACACAGAACATAACACCTGAAAACATCTGCCGAGGTAGAGGGAGTTAGCGACCCTTAAGACTTACCGCTGCCGACGAGGAAAAAGCTATCGCAATTCCAGAGTCTGACAACGGCGAAGTTAAAAAGGCATATTTTGTCATAAATAAAACATAGGAGTGCAGCATTTCGGCAAACTCCCCCAACGAAAGGTCCCGAGAGAGGGACGGGGATGCTGTTTGTGAACTCATGCTTTGCACAGTAAAAGCAGGCTGTAGCGCTGCATCACCACGACTCAAACTACATTTTCACATCAAGCCCTATTCAGCGAGGACTAGTCCTCTTTAAAAATTCATTAATTTACAGCAAAAATAGATTAAAGCGCCCAACCTAAAAAGTTTGGCTTGTGAATAGCATTAATAATGGAAGCGAGCATCCAAAACCTAGAGGCCCCGGCTCAGAGGCATGGCTTTTGTTGCGCTTTATAAATGGAGAGTCATTTACATTTTTTAGAAGTATTACAGCTTTTTGATGCTTGTTTATAATTACATTGTTTTACATGCAAATTGGCTAACAATTGTTCCTCATTAAAACGTTACCAGGAGAGTGCAGCAACACTCTCAGCTTGTGTAAGACGCGGGCTTTACATCAGGTTCACAATGGAGGCTTTGCACTGAACTCTGGTTGCTGGCAGCGCGCCACCACTGAGTTCAATCCAAATGACAGCCCTTTAAAAGTGATCATCCCCCCCCCCCCCCCCTTATCTTTTACATCTTTCTCTTTCAAATCACAGCAACGCTTTCTGAACAGAATCAAAAGAGGGTTTTGACAAGATAAAAGGATTTGCTGCATCTGAATTCAAATTATGTGTACTTTACTGGGGACAAGACAAAAAAAAAAAAAATCACACTGACTAGGAGCACTCAGAGAACTTAAAGGTACTTAAAAAGGAGAGTAAGTCTGCAGTAATGCCTTGTCAAATATTTTTCTTTTTCACCTTCCCAGCCTGCAGATAGAAGAGTTTGCTATGGTACGGTATATACAGTAGGTACATCAACAACCAAGGAACAGCTGATTGGGGATGAAGGGTTTCACATCCACCCACTTGCTAATTACATCTAATATCAGGTCATTTCAATAATCACTTTGTCCAAATGATGATTTAAAGAGCTGATTATTGAAGTGACCTGAGGTAATTAAAATGACCCGTTGACCCAGTAACGCTGTAGTGGCCGGATAATTACAGAGGAAGGTCAGATGGCTTTTGAGACCTCTTCCTCGTCTCTCATAGCTGTGGCCGAGCCATCTTCCAGCATGGCAGTTCATCAACAGCAGTAGACACCAGTAGAAAAGGAAGACGCTCGCAGGCATCAATCCGTACAACTGAAGACAGTGGGTGTTAGTGTTTGCTAAAAGCATAATCGTACTTAGTAAGTCCTTAAGTAAACATATCTTCTCTCCAAGGTTAAACACAGATTCTGTATAATGGCAGCGGTATGAAAAGGTGAGCCTATAGTCTCTTTACAGGGAGCTGTGGCGCAGACAGACAAACATTTTACGCAGAGCTCGTCAAAGCCATTGAGCTGTAAAAAAAAAAAAAAAAAAGACTGAATGATACATGCTCACCTTCAATAGAATGAACTCCGAAAAACAGACACCAGGATATGCTGGGATCATATATATATATATATATATGTGTGTATAAATCATATATATCATTCTGGGCTGCCCACTATTACTAATGAATTCACACAAAAATAATACTTTACAAGTCATAATGAACATGCAGGAACACAAAGGAGCCACGATGATTCATAAACCAGCCAGTGTAACTGGGATAAAATGTACTTCATTTATTAGTTCCGAATTTTATTTAGCATATGTGAATTTTATTCATAATTAAATAATTCTGTTTAGAATCTGTGGATTTCATGTCATTGAGCAGCCTATCTTTATTTACCAACGTTTCCTGTGCTAATTAAGTTAATATTAATGGACCGTAACAACCCTCGTAGTGTTGCTTTGCATTGTGGGTAACTTGTGTGGTGCTATTTTACTGGTTTTTGTACACTAATCAAGTTGTAATCTGTAATGCCTATTGTTGACATTACGTTGCTGTTTTTAAGTGATTTCGACAGCTGTCGTTATTTTTGTAGATGCTTCTATTTAACCTCTGAAGTTCACGAAGCGCTTTTAAACTTGATTCACGTGGAGATTTTGGCGGTTATCTCGCTGTTATTTTATAAATACATGTCCAGATGTCTAGTGACTGAACTGGAGAATGAAATATGTGTTGTATTGTCTTCAAACAGGTACGTGATCTAAGGTAAGTGTTATGTTGTCGCCTATGTTAAGTGGCTTAACTCCACATGCATCTTATTACACTGGATTACATTTTCTATATTTTCAATATTATTATTATGTTATTAATGTCTTATTGAGAGACACAGTTAATGTTTTGTTCTATTGATTTAAGGAAAAGGAAAAAAAAGGATTTCCAGTTGATTTTAAAAACTCTTCGCTAATAATTTTCTAACATAGGGAACACATTGTCAAAGCTATATATGTCAAAGTAATGTACTATTGTTGTGTTAAAGACAGAAGTCCTCAAAGTGGTGCTTTGCATTGATGATCCAGATGTGCAATGACCAACCTGGAGGAAATACTGTACATGTGTGTGATATTGTCTTCTGCAGAGAATGGAATAAATGGTCTGAGTGTTGCTCGTCTATGCCAACCTAACATCCGCTACACTGGCATATGGAGTTCATCTTGATCCCAAAAGATGCAAACGCATGTAGTGTATCCACAAATAGCCCTTGATTCAAAAAAGTCACTCATACACCCGTTTTCTTAGCGTTGAATTTGCTGACATTGACGATAATAACAGCGACCTTTCCGATGATAAAACAGAAATCAGTCAAACATTATGAGGGTTCCTTCTCTTCGCGTTTCATGCGATTCTGCATAACGTTTTGATGAGGCATTTAGGGGCCTATGAGTGATCTACTGAAAAAAGTCTACAATGGCAATCAGCAGTGAGTGTGGCAGCTGTTTGGCAATTAAAAAGCCAAATTACCCTCAATCAACACCATTTACAAGCGCAAGTAAATCTCAGAGCAAATAATGATGAGAGAAATCTGTTCAGACAGCTCTCATCTTGATAGGAATTAGAGGCGCATCCAAATCAGGAAAAGTGTACTCTCTCAAGCGTTTTCTCACACACACACATACACACACACATCCCTCCCCATGTCTGTGCGTTTTTGTATAGTGTTGGCTGGCCAACGGCAGCATGATGAAAGATAATAACTCCTTTACAGTAATGGATGGTCACCGTTCATGTTAAGGTGGTGTAGTCTCTTCATGGAAAGAGACTATACCTGTCCATTTGAGGCCGCCTGTGGAAAATAAATCCATAGTAGGTGAGCATAGCTGCACCATCAACAAACTCCAATTATTATTGGTAAACGGCAAACAAAAGTGAACTGCAGGCACTGTTGAAAAGCAGGCACTCACGGGCAGCTATATGGCAAATTGCAGTATCTACTGTCTGCATCAAGTGTACCAAGATGTCTTCACTCAAAGATGTGCCATTGTCTGCTGTCTGTGTCTAATATGAAGCACCACGTCGAGTCTGTAAATAATGAATGGTGTAAATCTGACTTGGCAATTCAAGTCCTCACACTGTGTACGATCTCTGTAAAATAGTCCCCAACAAGATATGGGGAGCCACTGAAAATGACACATCCTGCAAAAAAATGTGCCGGCTGACGATGCCTACAGGGATAGTTATATATGAATGACATACTGTACATCCACACAGGAGCCTACATACAAAGGACAAATACTGTAAAAGTCTATACATTCAGAAACCAACACCTACAGTGTAGCTTACATATTTTAATCTGTAAAAACAAAGTTAGTTAGCCCATCATGAATCCCCGCAAATCAAGTGAACTGACATATTTCCCCTTCTCTTTCTACTTTTTCCCTCTCCACCTATCGAGTCAATGTGCTTTAAACTTTGCGGTGGATTCGCTACTTTAAAGATACATTTCCTCTCCATACAATTACGTTGCTGCCGGTGAGGACTCGGTGTTCTTCGAGCTTGGTCTGTTGCTCGGTCAGGCTCTAAGCTTCTTCCACCGTTATCACTTCAAAAGTGTTTTCAGCTGTGCTGTGCTCAATACGACCCCCCACTATCTGAATGCTATTGCAAACTTATAAATAAGTTGACTTTATCTGACTGACATTCGGGATAAAGACGAATGCTCCCGTGTCTTGCATGCATACAGTGACAGGCAGCGAACTTGTCATAGCCTGCCTGCTTTGAGTAAAAAGCATTAGAAGCTTTCTCGGTAAATCAATATACTGTCACAAAACCTCAACGACCGACATTCAAACAAACATTCTGCAGACTACTCACCGTCGTAGGCTGAATATGAACCGGCTCAATTGTGTGTGTGTGTGTGTGTGTGTGTGTGTGTGTGTGTACTCTGGTTCAGAAGCTCCAGACGCCTATTCCGCAATTGAAAAATCCCCCCTCGAAGACAAAAGCTCCAGCGGTGCCTGGACGCTGTCACTTGGGCTGCACGCAAGTGAGCGTCTGCGGGCGTCAAGCTGACCGCTGCCGTGGGTCATTCGACAGTCATGACGGGCGGACTCGACCCGCAATTCGCATTTGCGCTCAACAGCACGAAGATCCCGGGTCTCTGTGCTCCGCTCGGCTGCTGAACCACCGGAACTACTTCCAACGCCAGCCGGAGCACGTTGAAGATAAATTCATGCACCACAATGGAAAAAAAAAAAATGAAATCACATCCATTTAACTAGTTCCCAAATTCAGTATTAATGAGATTCTACCAGGACACACGCAGACATACCACATTTAACCCCTGGATAGCATATAAGCCATACATATAATAACTATTCATATTAACAACGTGATCATTATCACACTATTATGTTAGGTTTATGTATTTAAGTAATCACCATCATCTGATGCACTCTAATCATTATACATATTAGAAGTATGACAAATTATTAAAGCATGACTTTGCTAAAAGGGTGAAACTATTTTTATTTATTTTTTTAAACACTGTCTGTGTGATATCCAGAGTTATGGGAAACATGCATTCAATTTACATACTGCTACAAGTGCAACAAATCATTTGCTGCAAAATAGTGGCATTTAATGGCACCTATAGTAGCCTATTATACTGTTCTGTTACACAATAATCTATAGGGGGCTTGGTGATTCCTCAGCCAGGCTGCATGCCGATAATTTGTTGATTGAATGCAAGGAGAAGCTTGATGTGAAGCACAGCGCGGCCACCAGAACATTAGTCAGAGCATCTTGTTGAAGCTGAAGATTTCTGGTCAGTGATATTTGTTTGTGTGGTCTCGCACTGGCTGTGCTGTTGCAGCAGTTGTTTGGGGTTGAGCATTGTAAATTAAAATATGATTGGCCAAAATATGGATTTTTAACCCTGAAGACACATAATGATTAGCGTGAGCTTTGCCAGTCATGCAACCACAACACACAAACGTCTCTTGATGTTGCCATTGTAATGTCCTGTAAATTAGTGGCAGGTCCTGCATCTAACTATTGGATGTAAATGCAAATTTTGAGTGAAATCTGTATAAAAGTCACAGAGGTTTTTCACTCAGCATTGAATACACACTCAAGTTCTTGACTGGGATATAAACCACCAAATATACGTGCATGGAAACTCAATATGAACAACAGCTTTATGTTACAGCACGCCATGTCACTCATATATATATATACAGTATATATATATACAGTATATATAAGTATGTAAGAGAGAGGAAAGACATGACAGTGGCACAAGCCAGGTTTGAATCTATGCAAACACAGTAGGCCTCAGAAAACAATTTGCTTGGCAAGTGTACAACCCCCCCTAACACTTAGCTCCATAGATGTTTGCTGTGGAGTTAGCACACAGCTAACTCCATAATCCCACCATAACGCCTGAGAGGATGGGTGAAACAATTCACTTTAAATGAAATAATTCAGAGAGCAGAGACATAGTTGTGTGAAATTCCATTTTATGTCTCGTGTGGAGCACTTTGAACTGCCTTCTTGTTGAAAAGTGCAAAAATTAGCTTATTAAAAACGGATTAATACTGGTATGATGCTGGCAAGATGAGCAAATAAAAAATAGGGAATATTTGGCCTGACTTGCAAATAATAGCAGTTTTGCTTATTGTTATACTTCACTTGGATGTTTGACCTTTAATGTGGAGAATTGCCTATGTTCAGAGTTTAAAACAAGCATGGGTTTGTGACATTACAACTGGTTTAGAAACCACCATTGGTGGTCCAGCAAGTAACTTACACAAGTGTGGTCTGGATACTTGAACCCTCCGGGGCAAAAAAAATACATTTTGTGTCCAACAGTTGAACTTTTGAAATGAGCAATATTTGCACATTTAGATATTGTGGATTTTCAATTAGGGAGAAGGAGCAGATGCCATTTTAAATATGTTAAATAAGGTAATTTAATTTTTGGAAAAATCATATTGGACACAAATGTATATATATATATATATATATATATATATATATATATATAGTTTTGTATCTGAATGGGATCTTTAAGCTTCCTGCTAACTCCAGTGTTCATCTATGAAAACAACTAATTTCTGATCAGCATTCCTGTAATATAATTTCTTCCCCTATCTTTTAACACCACTACATTTAGTCAGACCAATTACGTGCTTTTGTCTGCGAGCTTGGTCACCTGGCTCCAGTCCCACTTCATCAGCTCAGAAACAGCTCAGCGCTGCACTCGTCTGGATGTTGGAGGTGCTTGCAATTGCAAATATTTGTTCCAGGATTTGAGGATTTTCAAAGCAGCAATAAACAGTGCTACATTTTTTTTTAGGATGACAGAGATTGTAAAACTGTAAAGATAAAAATCCATGTATGTTCATGAATTTTCTCTTATTTTTTTCTTTGAAAGATGAATAAAATTAAAACATAGGAATAAACAATCTTGGAATTTATTCTGGGCCAGCTCTTGTATTTTGTGAGTCCACCACCAGAGGACTCCCCAGGTTAAAATAAACGTGTTGCCATAGTTAGACAGACCTATTGAAGGTTGTTTTGTTTTTTAAATGTGCACTTATCTGTGTTTTGTATTATTTTAATAAAATGTACTTAAACACTGTAAACTGTGAAGAGACACGTGAAAAAACTAATTTTTCGTATTTTTAAGTCATTAAATAAGTGTCACCTGTCTGCTCCTTACAAAATGCAACCAGGCTTTACCTGTCATGACAAAATGTGAAAAGCTATTTAGCTGAATCTTCTGTGTTGATTCCATCCAAACATGGTGAGCTTATACTCTGCAAATTAAGTGACACTGAATGATGATTCAAACAGAATATACTATTACTAGTACAGTCATGTGTGGGTCAAGTATGCAGTGTATTTTGCCACGATACATATAAAACATAGGCTGTTTCAGGACAACCACAGTGAATTTTGGCACAGAATTTAAGATTTAAGTTTATGTTGTAAACATGATAGGATAGGAGGTTGGCTTCAGAGCAGAAAGCCTGTCTGTTGTTGACTGCGTGACGTTGATCTAAAGTAACAATAATGTCAGGAAGTAAAGTGACATTTTTTTTATCAACCTGACAAAATTACGTTCTTGTGGGAAGAAAAGAAAAGGCAACACTGTAGCTTCTTTACATTCTATTAGAATGTAAAGAAGCTACATTGTATAGAATGATTCTATTGAAGTTATTCCTTTTTTAAATGTTTTAGACGAGTCACTAATCACTTTAAAATAGTGATTATAGCTGATTTAACTTACAGACATGAGATTGATCTTCTCATGTCACTCTCTTTATACAATAATATAAATTCATCCCCGTTTTATTGATATCTTACGAAATATTACTCCTCACTTTTCGTGCGTTTTTCCTGCAAAGGTCCAGCAACATGAGTCTGTTTTCGCTTGTTACATGCATACTGTCTTTTCAAAATAAACTTCCATCTTCACAGGAAACAACTAAGGTTTAGGCCAGGCATGTCCAAAGTCCGGTCACACATGAATGCTTACATTTGGTTACATTGCTATTTGCTGTCATTGAAAATAAAATGATTAAATAACAATGTATGTATAGGCTACTTGTATTGTTTAAAATAATGTCAGCAATAATGTGACTGTTGGCTATTATTTTTCACATTATTTTCACATTATTTTTCACATTGTCAAATCTGGCCCTCTTTGAAAAAAGTTTGGACACCCCTGATCTAGAGGCATGTGTCTACCTTGATGCCTTACCCTTATGTTGTGACAATTAGGCAGCACGACTGGATCTGCCCGGTTTGATCCTGCTGAATTTCAGACGTTGCAGTGTGTGGAGGCAAGGGATGCCCGAGATATCACCCACACACACATGCACGCACGCGCGCGCGCGCGCGCACACACATCACAACCGGATATGCAACTTCTCAGGGCCGGAATTGGGTGCAACACGCCATCAACGCAAACATTTCAATCTCTAGGTTTCGGGCTTTCCATGTCCTCTGAATGAGTAAACATCTCAAGATGACAGATTAATGAGTTGAGTCCAGTCACATCATTTCATCATTTTGTGTCATATTTGATGACAGCAGAGCAGAGCATGACCCAGCCTCGCGAGAATACGCCTAGCTCACCATGAGAAAGAGGAGAGTGTTGGGCATGCGCACAGTTGCATCTGCCGAAACAATTATCCTAAACGATGGGAAACAAAAAAAAGTTTGTTCGGGTGAGTTCGCTTCAATAATTAGCTTTTATGCTGACGTGTATGTTCTGTAACATGTCTGTTGACGCTTCCTAACAGGGTCACCATGAGGATCATTTGGAGCCGACTGAAGCAAAGAGCGTCAGATGGATTCAATTAAAATGTGATGGTTTCAAATTGTTATAGGCAGCTGCATGCCTACTTTTGACGATCATATTTTTCTTTTATTCTAATAAATATTCCTTGGGCATGTCAGTATCGTCTCTTTGTTCTGTTAAATTGAATAGATTACTTGTACGCCTTATTTAGTTAGAAAACACAAACAAGTCATTGTCTATGTGTATATGGGTTTATATATATCTATCTATATATATATATATATATATATATATATATATATATATATATATATATATATACGTATATATGGAGGTTTTGTCTGTATTCAACACTATATACATACAAAAGTACCAATTAGTTGAAACCCAATATATTGGCTTACAACACCATTGTAATGAGCTATTACCTTCCATGTTTGCAATATGTACAGACATCACTGTCAAACATCAGACTCGGATTACTTTAAAGAAAACTGAAAGACCTGATTCGTGGACATTATTCGTGATGGACATCGGAGATGATATCCTCTGAAAGTCCCACTGAATCTAAAAACATGTGTATCATGTCTGCGTGTTCACATTTGACAGGAGTTACCCCCCCCCCACCCACCCACAGCAATGTTAGTCTCTGGCATAGGGACAGAGGGAGGAAGTGGGTCACTCGCATTATTTCGCACCATTATCCCATGGGAGTGTTTTCCTTCCACTCAGCGGACTCAGTGGTCCCTGGACAGCACTGCTAGACACCAGGACTGTCACACTACTGCGTAATGGCAGCGTAAACGCCTCTGAATCTCTGGGATTATGAAGCAGAACTGAGGGAAACAAAAGGAAGATATAGTGGCTTCGGTTTGTCATGACCTTGTTTCATTTCCTGCCACTTCGGCATGGAGACAGCGCCGTCGGTATTCGCCAAAACCTCCTCGCAACGTCTGGTCTGAACCGGTTCGGGGATGTGCGCAGTCTCGTGTGCACTGCAGACTCCACGCACTGATTTCACGCAGCACTCCGCGCCCTCCTCGGGCCCCGCCCTCATTGGTTAGGACGCTCGCGTCCCGCCCACATCTCTCCGCGTGCTGTGTGGACAATGGGGAAGTTTCCGATTTGCGATTGGTTCACGCCACTCCAAAACTTTTATTTTGGGGCAGGCCCCGTATGTTGTTGTGCACGGGCACGCACAGAAGTGGAGTTGTAAACGAAGCTCGTGCACGTTTCAGCACCAAAACTCGTGGACAGCAGAAGGAGAGAGGGTGGTCGTTGTGGGCTAGCTTATTGTACTAAACCGACGAGTCTGCGGTTTGCATTACCATACCGCTGCGATCGCGGGAAAACTTCATTGGTAGTTTTGAGTCGTAAAGTGGACACTATACAGCGGCACGGCTTTGGCTTTGTTCGCCCCGGCGGGCAAGTTGCGCCGAGAGCCGGATAACGGTGGAAAAGGGACACGTTTCTGCCGGTAAACATACCGTTATCTTCGGCTCACTCGTGTCGAATTTTGCACGGTCTGGGGGTTCAACTAGCTGCACCACGGGGAGACTAAATGGCTGCAAATAAAGGCAATCGAAGGTGATACAGAAGACTGTTGGTCCTAGCCGGTTGGGTCCAGACAACGAGCCGTGGTCCTGTTTTTAGCCACATCACAACCTGCTCGTGCTGCTAGCCGCCGAGCTCTCCATTGTGTGAGCCCCCGGATCACCACACACACACACCTGCCGCCTCGCACAGCTACAACTGTGTGTGTGTGTCTTTTTTTGTGCCGGATATATATATATATTTTTTACTTTAATCCACGCATCCAGAATGTGCTCTCGGGTTTGGTTCGTGACCGACCGCCGTATCAGCCAGGAATACCCTCAGGTTCAGATCCTCCGGGCGCTGAAGGAGCGCTGCGCCGACGAGGACGTTGAGTTCCGCTCGCTTCTCATGGACCAGATCGTGCTAACGATCAGCGAGGGACAATTAGGCAAGTATCACACAATCAAACCAAAGCAGCCGGTGCGTCTTGGCGTGGGCTGTGTCAATGGCTGGGTGCAGTGGAGCTGATGGTTTCGGATCAGCGGTGATCTTACGTGGTCCCACAAAGTTTTAGTGGCAGGCGGGTATTGTTTGGGGACCACACTGCTGTGAGGAAGGGCTAGCCCGGTCTGCCTGCTAGCAAGGAAACGAAGTGTAACCACAGACGTGACCGCCTAACCCACTTTCCAGCGAGAGTGCCTCCAGAGGGGAGCGAGGATGCTTGATTTGATTACGCTGAATACGTTACAATCCCTGCAATGCCGTCGATCATACGATTTACTTAATATCACAAAGGCAACAGGGTTTTTTTTTCGTTACTATCACAGAGGACTTGTAATTAAAACAATGTGCTATATGCTCTCATGTGCTGGCACCACAGCCCACAGGAGGCACACGCGCATGCTAACATGCTTCACATACAAAGGGGCGTATGTGGACTAGTGGTGTTTGAGTGATCAATTCAAATATTGACTCTGTAAAATGTGAGAGGTAACGATGTTATGTACACCAGATCCAACCAGCAACTACATTGATATCTTTAAATTGAGTCCAAATAAGTATACAGGTTAAAGGAGGGAAAACATGGAGCAAATCTTGCGTTAATGGAGCCATAACCCGGACTTGTTTATTGATGTGACTGGATAAATTGCTAAATTGGGACATTGATTTTCAAAACTCTCTTATTCAATTAGTCGACTAATCTTTCGAATGACTTAATGCAGAGAAACCTACGCACATAACTTTGGTAAACACAAGATTTTATGAGGTTTATTTTGCATTGATTACTTGTGGAGAAACTCAGTTTTACAGATCTATCGATTAAATCCTAATTACTACTAATTGATTTGGTCGAGGGCAGCCCGATGTATCAGCTTCATCTCTCAGGTTTTCTGTATATTTTTACCACACTACCCACATTATGTCACAATGACAGATCTTATGTACGTTTTGTTATTGCTTGGTCCAGAACACATTGTTTGAGTTCAGCTTGTTATGAGATGGCAACACTTTCTCACTATTTACCCAGGAGGCCCCGAGCAAGACATGGTAACAGTAGGAACTCTCGACAAACAGACACACATGGAATTCATCGGGGCGGTGTGAAGTGGGGCTGGTGTCACCAGATGAGAGGCGTGCGGGTCTCAATTAACACATAAACGGTGTAGGCTGGCACTCTGGCAGATGCTGAATAGTTTGGAGACCATGTGGGATGAATCGGGGTGAGATTGAGCGAGCACGTCCCTCGCAGGCAACATACCGGTGATACTGTTACATCAGCTCTACTGTACGGATCAGTCACGGCAAAGCTTTTCAACTCAACGCGGGGAGTATTAAAGCGGAAGGCATGACATTTAAGAAATCGCATGTCTTTGTAACACCTTAGTTCAGCCAAAGGAACATTTGTGAACATAAGGAAATCCTGGAAACGGCTAGTTGTACAGAGAATATCACATAAAAATATCACATTATGACGCCGTTTCTGCTACCATGTCAAGATCTTATCTAAAGAATATGCTTATCATCAGAACATGCAAAAATATATCAAGGAAAATACTGAACTTGAGACCATATTAGCCAACACGGGGAGGTAGGTATAGGTGGCTGACTAGACCGGTGGCTTAGCAAGATACACACAACTGGAGCAGGGCAGTTAGCATGAGCTGTAATACAGCCTGGCCCCAAGTCTGCGTACGTCTTCTGAGCCTTGGCTTAACATCACAGATTAACATCCAGTGGACAGATTAGCCACGCTGTGGGCTTGCCACGCTGTGGGCTTGCCACACATACTCTGTGGAGGCATGCTGGCCCTTTACACCGAGCATTACGTGCAGCTTTTTTTTATCTACGTTTGAATCAATCCCCCGTTACATTTAGACATAGACGACAGTAACTCTGGAGCTGGAAGATACTTTCCAGTAGAAACTGCAGCTTGACCACATCGTCTTTACCGAGATAACGTTGCCAGCCTCTTGTAACATGCATATCCTTTAAGATTGTCTCAATCGCTGTGTGGATTAGCAATACAGCATCAGCATACTGTACAACATCAGTGAGAGTATGCTATCCTTACTGTTTCTAACACAAGTGGTATGTCACCATCATGTGATCAATAAGGCCCTTTTGGTCACTGACCAAAGACTTATTCTCCACTTCATACGGTCTTGAGTGCATTTATATTTGAATAAAAACCAAAACAAACAATGTTTAGGTTAAGTAAAATTAAATGTTTTTTTACTGAGATGACTACGTGGTATTTCAAAGTAAAAATGATGGGAAACAGACTCTGATGCTGGAGCTGGTTCAAAGATGAGCTTTACGCTAGTAGTAGATGCTACATTAACAACTTGACCTAAAAACACTTCCTGGACACAAAGTATTTGTTAGGGTGGGTCACAATGCAAACACCTGTATGGCCTGTTCAGGTTGAGGTCCCAGGTTCAACGTGGCCCCAGGAGGAGAGATAAGTCCACATACTGTAGCGAGCCAAACCAGTATTCAGCTAGCTAGAGGCATTTTGACATTTTATGGTTTGTGCTGCTTGAAGATGTTGAAACAGAGATATTTTACGACCCTTTGGAGTCCTCACGCACATGTCCGACAATCGAAGGAGAATAGTTTGATCCTTAAATAACCTGCATTATCTCATCTGCAAGTTCTCTCATGCAGTCAGGAACATTTACATGCTATTGGTATTGCCAAAGAGGCTCATAATAGCTTTGTTAAAAGCAACAAAAAAGAGAATAATATGATAATATCAAATCATTTATGTGACAGCAACATTGACTGACACTCGAACTGATGCTGACTGATGTTGCATCGCTGTAAAAACTCACTGTGTTGGGAGGAAGCTGCAGGTTACCACAAACCCACAAATATTAAGGAAAGAATAATGTTTCTCCTCCATTTTCTTCCCTGATTTTCCTGTCATACCACGTAAGCAGCTCAGCGCACAAGCTGACAACAGCCCCCACACTAAAGTTGTTCAGTATTACCCGTCGCTCTGGCAGGTAATGACACATTAAAATAGCAGTGGTGGATTTGTTTTTTTTGTTTCTTCCAGCCACATGTGGCTGGTGGATAAAAAATATGTCCTACACAGCATTATGTCAAAAATATAAAAATAGCCATTGAGTAAGGTTTGGCAAGACTGTGTACAGACTCACTCTGCCACCATACCAAAGTACTTTCTCCTCCATTCTCTCCCACAAACCTTATAATGACATGTTGCATTACTCATTAATAACAATTGACTTCATTGTATACATATAGTATATGAATATATATATGACTAATGCATATTAAAGTATTAATTAAAGTATTAGTGTGCAAGAACTGTAGTACTTGCACACCACATTGAACTGCATGCTTCTGTGAAGTGTGATGTCAAAGACAACTGGCATCTTCAAAAAACAATCTTCATAAACACGTTTCATTCCTTTCAGAACTTCATCAGTTTAAATCAGCCAAAAGAAGTCAGAATGTGCAGAACATGACTCTACTTCTCACCTGATGTATAACCTCAGACATCGTCTGAGTTCATGATCTCAATCCCTCGTCTTCTTTAACACAGCATGATGATCGTTTAGTAAATGATGGTCCCATTAAAAGTAAAATAAACAACATGCTTTAGGGCGTGGCTACCTTGTGATTGACAGGCCGCTTCCACGGCCCGTCTGGGAGTTGTCCTTTTATTATAGTCACAACTTTCACGGTGTGTTTTCAGTTCATGAAAGTTACCTTGCAACCTTTTGGTCGCCTGAAAAAATGTCTTATTCAGTGTTCGGTTTTACTTGATCTCACAGTATAGGCCTATAGTATATGTTTTTTTTGTGTGATGTTAATTACTGATGACACATATGAAAATTGTCCATTGAAGGCATTGTTAGCCCAGAGGAAACTGTAGATAAACCTGCTGCCCCATCATGCTAATTGAGACAGAATACCCAGACCCAGACCGGACCCGCCGGCCTCGCGTTGGCACATCATTTGTCAGCATGGCCTGCTTTGTGACGTTGCAGCGGTATGCACAGAATGCTTGTAATGCTTGTTAGCTTTGTCGGGCAGATTGAAAATGGGGACACACACATATATACAGTCCGTTGAACCATAAAAACATCACGCGCTGTCATAGAGGACAGAAGAAATCCCATCCGCTGTCACTCTGAACACATCACGTCCACACTAAATGTAGACACACAAAAAAAAACCTGCACGTTGCCTTTGTTGTACACCAAAATGGTCAGGAGGGGTTTCTGAATGTTTTTTGCAAATGGTCACATGACGTAGAGTACAGTGCACACGAACACTTGCACACATGAATAGCACTGATTCATCCGGCTGCCTCGTTGGTCTCTCTTTGGTTCCCCTGGAGATGGAGACGAGCACCATGAACAGAGAATACTGTCTGTCAAAAAAGCATGCGACTGCGTCCCCTGACACTTCCCACTGTAATGCCATTCTCAGAGCTCTCGCAGTGCTCTCAGTAGCTGCACAATCAGAGCAGTGTGGCCGGAGAGACAGTAAATCCTCCTGCTTCTAAACTGAGATTGTGAGGAGGAGGAGGAGAAAAAGGGAGGGGCGGCAGTCTTTTCATGGCTTCATACTGCTTTCTTATGCCCCTCCCCTCCCTCCCTCCCTCCCTCCCTTCCTCTGTGTTAAGGCTACAAGACATCCCTGACCTTTTCTGCCTGCCACCTCGTCCCTTGTTCCCTCCTCTACCTGTCTCTGCATAGAGAAGAAGAAGAACGAGTGCCGGCTGGGCCCCGCCCATAGTGCGCGCACCATACACACACTATATGCGAGCTCGAGGCGCAGCGCGCATCTGCCGGCACATCGGCGGCTGTCTGTTCTTATTACGTATGCAGCAACCATCAAGCTTCTGGTGACCCCTGATGATCTCAGCCAGTGGCGCTGTCTCTGTTGTGAGCCTGCAGATTCTAAGATGGCTGAAATTCAGGTCATGGTTAGAGATTAAGTGCTGTGCTAGTGACAAATGTGTCTCCTCCCTTTTATCCCGTACACACACATATATATATATATATGTGCATACCCACACGAACACACAGGTTTGGTTGTCACCCAATCTGTTCTTCCCGATGAGCCGTTGGGTGGCATCGCCTGCTCAAGAATCTAACAGTCTGTCTCTGTTTCCTCCTCTCTACTGGGATGACAAAGTAACACCAGTCACCAGTGAAATGCTGCCAAATCTCTGGCTTTGGCCGGTGAATTTGCCATCTGTGTTTGGCAAATATCAAGCCAATATTCCATCAAAACTGTATTCTGTTCTGCAGATCCAGATAGATGTTGATAGAGGCTGGAGAGATGGCGAGTAGGGAAGTTAGTGTGACGCCGCGTGTTCAGTTAGCCCTTTGTATTTACTAAGCTTACACTAGTATTATATATATATATATATATATATATATATATATATATATTAAGTGATGTCTGAAATTGGTTTTTAATGTCTCAGTCTGTCAACACAACACCTTGAATTTCAGACACAGCCACTAAAGACTATTATTTTGCTTTGATCATAAAAATTGATGACCAAACACAATATAGTGTTTCCAACCACGCCTTTCTCCAGATGTGTGCTCATGTGTGATGACATTCGAGACCCTTGGGGTTTCAGACATCTCTGGCTACCCCACTGCCCTACATTTACACAAGGTAGCGTATCGTGTTAGTTAGCACATCAGCGAGGCCAAAAGGCAGAGGAGAGCTGGCAGCGCTGCAGGGGAGTACTGTTTATGGATATGGGCAGCATGTAAATAATCGTATCAGCTAGCGAGGAACCCTTCCAAATTCATGACTTAACACCACCAGCCTGGGAGCTGGCTGCCTCTGCCCGGTGCTGTAACCCGGCCAACTCTCAGTCTGAGCTGTGCGGGGACGACTGCAGCAATGTCCACAAAGAGTCTTCACAAGAAGAGTTTACTTCATTAGGAGATGGTGGATTACCCCCTTCCCAATATTTCCAGCTCTTGTAAATATGACTTTGGGGGATGTAACGGTAGATGTAAACAATGACACGTTGCTTTTCTCACCTGGCAAGTACAGAAGACAAGCGAGGCGTTGGCTGATGGCTCTGGATAAGAGTACGGTCTCGCTATAGTGGCTCACAATTGTATTGCGTGCTCTGAAGAACTTACTATATGTAAGAGGGGTTTGGATACTTGTTTAATGATGGCCTTCTTGTTTCCACCACCTCCTTCCTCCCCCACCCCGACCGTCTCAACCTCCAGGTCTGCGAGTGGAGCAAGAACTGGTGACATCTTATCCACAGGTGGTGGTGGTACGGGTGCCCACGCCCTGGGTGCAGTCAGATAGCGACATCACCGTGCTGCGCCACCTGGAGAAGATGGGCTGCCGGCTGATCAACCGTCCCCAGGCCATACTCAACTGTGTCAACAAGTTCTGGACCTTTCAGGAGCTGGCGGGCCACGGCGTGCCTCTGCCTGACACCTTCTCATACGGTAAATCAATACTTGGAGTTTATCCTTTTTTTCACAGTGTTGGTGTGTTGTGGTGGCGGCACGGCGCTGTCGCAACTAAGGCGTCAGTCCACAAGTCAGTGGAGGAAAAATGTGATTGCAACTGGCTTCATTAATACTTCCCAGTGTGTGGACAACAAGTAGTCCACGCTGCATTGTACCGTTATAAATGGCTCTAGGGGTCCAGTGCAGACGACGGAACGCAGACTGTAATTCCCTCAGCGCAGCGCACAGACGAATAAACACAGAAACCTCTGGCTCCAATAGACGTCTCCGTCACAGCACCTGCTGAACCGAAGATCTAGTCAAGCTTGCTTCAAAGCCTCAGCTCTTTCATACATCAGTCATCAATTATTTATGAAATGATGTCCCACGTGATTGTGTCTCAAAAAAATATGGACAGCCCTTGCTGCTGATGTCAATGATAAGGCTGTGTTTTAGTCAAATTAAGTGATTGTTATATATTATGTTATGATATATGTAAATAGTGTCTGCAAGTATGTATAACAAATTATAGGGGAATATAACTGCATCATCTACAGTGAAATGACTATTAGCATGAACGCCATCACTGCTGTGTCAAGTATGTTGTTTTTTTGACATTTCAATCACATTAGTCGCATCACGGGCTTCAGGCCATGTGTCCGTATAACAGTTTAATATGCCATTCGTCAGACAATCACTGCACCACTGCAATTACTCAAAGAAAAACTCCATTTACATACCGAGTCACATCCTCTGTCCACTAAACCACGTGTATGTAAAGTTACCACTGTTGATATGTGGGAGTGCGGCCCTCACGAGCAGAAGCCGGGCTGCTGTTTTTATTGGTTGTAGTTTGCTGATTTTGTAAGACAAAAACCGACAGTGGTGTGGTGTTTGTGAGAGGAGACAGAGAAGGAAACACACAGAGAAGGAAAGAAAGAGATGGGGGGGGTGTTTGGCCTACATTCCATCCGTCTCCCTGCACAGTAGGCCGGGCGATGCATGCAGAGCGGCTGGAGAGCTTATGTAACACCCCCTCAACGCCCCACCCCATGCCCCCCCTCATGATTTTTCAAAATAAAAGATGCCATTGCTCTCCCTCCTGCTCTCCACCTCAGCAGCTTATGACGTGGATGGACCCACATTTGCTGCCCACTCTCTCCTCCTCCGCTCCCTCTGTTCTTTCTCCCTCTCACTGAAAACATCATGTGAATCTGGAAAAAACTAAAAAAAACATGCGACGGGGTAGTTCACTTGAGCAAATGCCAGATAAGACCAGACAGACAAACAAAGAGAGAGAGACAGTAGTGGAGATGGAGAGGAAAAAGAAGAAGTTACACCTCGCTTTTTTTTTTTCAATATTTCCAATCGCTTCTCAAGCCGAAGCACATCTGTTGCTGCACGAGCTGCCACTCTGACTCAAAGTCAGATATGGTCAGCCGCTTCACATTAACGCATCCCTCAGTGACTGCTCTGTTCCAATCTCATGAATCAAGCAAGCAGCAAAAAGCGATTACAAGCTCAGGACAACACTCCTACAGCCTCGCTGTTTTTTGAGTCACTTCTGTTGCCATGGTGACGTGCTACACCCCCCCCCCCCCACACAAACCCTGTTCAGCCCGCTGTAATGTGTGAACCATGCTATCAAAACAAAGGAGGTTTTTTTTTTTTACAAAAACGATATATTTTGACACCACTATGTGGGTGCATGTTTCTGGGTGTGTGTCTGCTGCGTGTTTGTGTGCATGGCGTATCCCAGGAGGGCATGACAACTTCCGTAAGATGATTGACGAGGCAGAGCCGCTGGGCTACCCTGTGGTGGTGAAGAATGCACGTGGCCACAGAGGTAAGACCATCAAGTCTATTTCTTCCTGTCACCAGCTCTATTCACCACACCACACCTTAAACAAAAGAAAAACAAAAGAAATCTGTTTTCGCTGCAGGCCCCCGGCGGCAGCTCAGTCCACCCCGACATGAAATTAGTTGACAGAGTGTTAAATGATTAGAACTCCGGTGCTGCAACAACCAGCGCGACAGAGAGCTTGCAGGATGGCTGCTAGGTTAATCATGTCTGTTTCTAGTAAATTGACCCCGGTTTCCACTCATTTTGCATGAATTCACAGTGGGGCTTGTGTGGGAAATTTGAGCCTTGCCATTGATGTCGGAGATGAGCCCCAGTGTCTGCTGACCCATTGGGATTTTCCTATTCATAGTAATTGACACATGAAGGCCTCGCCGAGGAATAACAATGCACCGTGGCTCGCCCAGGCTGCCGCCATAACGCATTGTTAGGGAAAGCAGCCGTTGGTCAACCACTAACTTGACCCTTTTTTATGGAGTTCTGCATCTCAAGGCTTGCTTTCCTCCCCTCTGTGTTTGACCATTGTCATTGGCTTAGGTCCAGCGTTCCTTTCTTCTGTTGAGCAAATATAAAGGCCTGCAAACAATTACAAAAGGTCTCTTTCAAAATCGTTTGTATTATCAGGCCAATACTAGAGCCCACATGTCATGTAATTTTCCTGGCCAATTGTTGGGATGTGAAATACTGTAATTCAAAACTAAGTGAATGCCTTCGTGTGCCCAATGTTTTAGTGCACATCAGTACAAAGTAGTCATGTGTCTCAGTGAGTCACAGGACCATGATTCCCTGCTTGTCTTGTTTTTGTAAAGTGTGCCTGCCACTGTCCGTCCTCACGTCTTCATGATGTTACCAGGGGATTGCCTTGTCATCTCCTTTGGATTGTCACCTACTCACAATGTACACATAGCACACGCAACATTTTCCCTGGTGCTGGATCAGGGCTTGACAACCGGGAGACGGAGCCGAGTGGAACTAATTAAAACAGGCGTTTTCTATCCTCTGTGAGAAGCAATTCTGTGGCTGCCAAGAGGAGCGTCCCATCTATTATAGGGGACACGGGAACTGGCATGAGACTTGGTCAGCAGAAGCAGCTACTTGTCAGCAAGACTTTGAGGAAGTTACCCAACCTCAGCTAATATCGCGCAAATGTCAGACCCCGCACGCATCTTATCTTCATGTTCACATAAAACCTGTCTACTTTATCGTCACAGCCTGAAAACTAGCTCATCTTTCCTTTTGTTCCTTAATCTTATCTCTCCTCCTTTTCCCCTCAGGCAAGGCTGTTTTCCTGGCACGGGACAAACACCACCTGACAGACCTGTGCCACTTGATCCGGCACGACACCCCCTACTTGTTTCAAGAGTACATCAAGGAGTCGCACGGCCGCGATGTCCGGGTGGTCCTGGTGGGCGGCCGTGTCATCGGCTCGATGCTACGCTGCTCCACCGATGGTCGCATGCAGAGCAACTGCTCCCTGGGTAGGCAGACGATGACACACTGAATTACTCAACTATTGAGCACTGTCACACACACATTACATTATTGAACTCGCTGCCCCTTCCCCTCATTTACCATCACTGTCGCCACCAAAGCCAGCACTGTCGAACTGGAACGGATCCTAATCTTGGAAAACGATTTGATTTTATTGACTTTGATGTAATAATCCTTTGGATCTTATGGGATCTGTGTTTTTCAGACGTATAAAAGTAATAGACAGGCATTTGTTCTAATCATTTGTGTATATGAGGACAATATTTAACGATCATATCAGTGTCAAATCAACGGGCTCATCCTGAAACTGCCCCGGAGACATGAAGTGACACAGCATTCCAGCTGATGACACTGCTTTTTTCAATGACAGAGCATGGACAGGTTTGGTCTAGTGGATGCTGGAATGTGCAGTGACATATTTAGGACACCAGCCATCAGATTATTCTGCATTTATGAGACAGATCATGTTGACACTGACTGTAGGTGGATCTGATGTGGTGTTTCCTATATCATCCCCATATACTGTATTAATACTGTTTTAATATTGCTCTTGTATTAATCAGTTGGATGTCTCTCTCTGGATCGTTAGGCGGCGTGGGTATGATGTGCCCGCTGAGCGAGCAGGGAAAGCAGCTGGCCATCGAGGTGTCTAACATCCTCGGCATGGATGTGTGCGGCATCGACCTGCTGCAGCTCAACGACGGCTCCTTTGTGGTCTGCGAGGCCAACGCCAACGTGGGCTTCATCGCCTTCGACCAGGCCTGCGGCATGGACGTGGCGGGCATTGTCGCCGACTACGCCCTGTCGATGCTCCCCAGCCGCCTCACCCGTAAGATGTCCCTGCTGTCCGTCGTGTCGAGCACCAGCGAGACCAGCAGCGAGCCGGAGGTGTGCCCCGTGCCCACCGGCGGCGGCTCGCTGCCCGAGGCCGTCTGCAACATGAGCGTGGGTTCTACTTCCAGCGAAAGTGACCCAGAGCTGGCTGAGCCCTCCCAGTCCTCGCCCCGCCAGTCCACAGCCCCCGCCCTCCCCGATCTCCCCGATCCAGCCTACAACTTCAACACTCTTCTCGCCAATGAAATGAAATTATTGACTGAGTAAGATTCAAGCAGCTTCATGCACACACACACACAAACACCACAAATACATATTAACAACACGCAGACACACACC
Source organism: Anarrhichthys ocellatus (assembly GCF_004355925.1). Lineage (NCBI taxonomy): Eukaryota > Metazoa > Chordata > Actinopteri > Perciformes > Anarhichadidae > Anarrhichthys > Anarrhichthys ocellatus. The sequence goes on along the minus strand of NW_022280035.1, from coordinate 14,051,782 downwards.
TGTACGCATGCCAACAGACATTTCTTTTTTAAAACACATGTCAATCCAAAAACTATGAAAACATAGAATGTTAAATGCAAAACAAGAGCAGAGAAAGAAAAAAAAAAAAAAGTCCACACACATACAGACACAAACCACAGAAAGACAAAACATGAGCCTTCTCCTACTAACTCCTGTCAAAAGTAACAAAGATCTGAGGCTGCTCCCCTGACTCTCCTCACTTTGCACCTCTACTCCCAAACGGCAAACCCCACTTTCCAAACTTAGCTCACACTCAAGCAGGGTGGCGGCACGGTGGTGGGATATAGTACATAAGATGACTGCCAAATTGGCCTCTCCTAGTTTCTATTTTGCAAAATAGCAAGGGTGAAGGTAACTATGTTTTTTTTGTATTGGGTGTGGGATTCCCATAAAAGGCACATGCCATATTTTTATCCTTACTTTACTCTATTATTTAAAGGCAAATCTACAGTATGTTGTCATAAAAAAAGGGGGTTTCCTGCAGGGACTGGTTTGGTGGATTGGAGGCAAAATGAAGTCACTTTTTTCAAGTGATTAGCTCCTTGGGAGAGGAATACATCCTCGTGCTCGGCACATTATACTGTTCCAATGTAGCAATGCCGTGCTCTTTTCAAGGACACAGAACAGGAAGGGGACCGTCCTACAGCAGCTGGATTTCATGTCACATTTACTTCTTACTCATAAATAACTGAAATGAGACTTGAATTCACTACATATGTCATATGTTGTAAATCCAACTACAACAGAATGTATACACGTTTTACGGCTCTGATAACTAAAATCCCAATTTTTGAATCGCTAATGTAGCCAGAGCTTCTACCTTCCCCGTTAACAAGAGGCCGACGTTGTGCTTGTCAGAATGATTTCCCTTTCATGCGTCAACAGGAATATTATCAACCCAGACCACAACCCCCACAGCACCAGAGAGTCCTCCTGGGTGCTAACACGGTGTCCATTCACTGCCAGTGAAGCAGGCTCATATAAATGTCAGCAAAGCTGCACTAACCTGAGCGAGGTGGGAGCAACAACAAATAGCTGTTCTGTTTCAGAGTCACATCCCGGACAATAAAGAAAAATGAATTGAGTGCCATGACTCGAATCCTAGCTTTTAATTCCGTAGCTAGCTTGTTTGATTAGCCTTACCAGCAGCAGTCTGCGGCTTTTTAAAATTCATTTCAATAGCACTTTATGATAAACCGATGCTTTTTTCTTTTGTGTTGCTCAGATGACATATTTAGGAAACACAATACAGTGTGAAAGCTGCGTCCACACATGCGAACAAAATATACCTCAAAACAGTGACTTTTCACTGCCATGATGACATAGTTATTCAGACATACAGTACATATCAGACAGGATCCTTGTGGTTTTCAAGTGGCCCCTGATACACCAGGTGTTCCTTCTCTTTATGTCCAAGAGCTAAAACGGTGGTAGTGTTATTTTAGCTTTTTTTTTTTTGTACATATTTAGTGAATTAGCTTCATACTAGTGTCCGGCGGATGAAACTGGAATGGCCGACATAACTGTCAACATTGAAATCTTCTTCAGCTAACGTGGACAAACTTGTTCGTACAGACCTGTAATACTGAAAAGGTTGAAACTGAAAATTGGTGCTAACATTTCTGGATTTGGTCAGATGTGTTTTCAGTCATATGATTTGTAGATTTTACTTTTGTTGTTTTCACCTTATTTTTTGATAACAATGGAGTACCTAACACACAAATCTGTTGGCATGATGTACAAATAAAAAAAATGGGAACTATATTTTTTGCAGTCTCTTTGATTAGAATCCAGGGATTTCAGTGGCCAAGAGCTTCTCGCGTATGGTTTTTGTTCCAGTTGATTCGCCTCCCTTGTACACCTTCAGAGATAGCTATCAACATAGAGGTCGGGTATTCTGGTGTATGTGTCATTCAGTGAGAATAATACTTTACAGCTCTGATCAAAAGCACAAATTCTCCAGTGCCACGCAGTGACGTCCATGTTTTTAAACCCTTTCTGTTGAACACTACTCAGGGAAGCAGCCTGGATCTCACCCCCTGACCCCCAAAAGCACGACATATCCATTGGATCTCGAGAGAAAAAAACATTACACTTACCTACAGGCAGACAAAAAGATACACAAACAGTGAAAAAAAGGTTGTAAACTACAGTATGAGACAATGAGGTATATACCATGGTTAACATTCACTTTTTTTCCTTGCTTGTTTTATATTGTTCCTTGTTTTCTTCCTAATTTATAGTATTTTTAAAGAAAAGAAAAGTGGTTTTTGTGCACTAATATTGTCTCAATAAAGTGAAACCGCTGTGAAGCTTGATTTTACTTTCCTTTTTCTTGTGGGCCAAATTTACTAACCGCCTGGAATCTAACAGGGGCCCGAGGGTGCCAAAATCTGAACACGAAACAACAGGGAATGCAGCTTTTATTTTAAGTCTGCCTGTCAAGTGCTCACAGTGGCTCCACTGAGAAGATGACACCATTTACACGCCTGTGACGCCCCGTTTCTACATAATGAAAGTATCTGACAAACAAACTGTGAAATCCTGTGATGTCCACTCTCCCGACACGCAAGGGCTGGTGGCCTTGATCATCAACAAGTCACATCCCGACATAGAAGCTCGTATGAGCGAACTATCTCCAGATGTGGTTGTCCCCTCTTTTTTTTTTTTTAAAGTCTTTGTCTTTTTATTGATGCTTGTGTCCTTCAACATTGTGTACGTAAATGTAGATCAAAGATCACATATCCTTCACATTTGACAAGCCAGCCATAGGAAAGAGTGAAATGTTTCGTATCATTCCTACAGCCCTGTTATTTCAATCTGTAGTTTACACGGCATCCGTATGCACACAGAGCACATCTAGCCGTTTCGGGTTAGCACTGTGCCCCGACAACTTTCACAATGCCTTTTCATTGTCTGGTTCCCTCTGGGAGCAATGGTTTGAGGATCATAGTTGAGTCATGATCCCAGTTCAGGTGGGTTTCTTTCTGCTTGGTATGTGTAGAACAATGGCCATGATAAAGTGGATACAAGACATGGACGCTGCAGAAAGAAACGGGTACTGCGTGGTAGTGACACGGGGAAGGAAGAGAAAACGTGTGCAAATCATGAAAGTGTGTTGGCCTGTGTGGGGGGCCTGGGCAGCCTGGAACAATTGTGTTGGGACCTCTCTGGACTGGTCACTGTGTACAACAACACACAACAGAGCACAAGGTTACTATTTAATTCCAAAACTGCTGCTAATGTATATTTGGCACCGAAATTAAAAAGGGAAGATGCGGAAATCTGAGTGTTTCCACCTTTTGCTGCCTCTCGACACATGAAAATGAATCTGAATGCCAAAAAAAACAAAAAACATTTTGTTGTTCAATTCAGTACTAGTGACACTAGTAGTGGGATGATTTTAAAGGAGATTCTTTGTTTTGATATAATGAATAAATGTTTCAGAATTGTATATAATATGAAGAATTTCACTGCAATCGTTGGGTTCATTTTTTTGTCAATGTGTTTTAAAAGGAACCTGAGGTTTGCGTCGGTTTACGATGTACTTTGATTTGCAGAAGGAAAATGCAATGTTTATGCTCTGCTGCCGATTTATAGACATTGGATTATATTTGCATAACACGGTGAATAGATGACGAGGTTCTGGACTGCTAAGTACGAGGTACGCAAAAAAAAAATTTGCGCAAAAAAAAAAAAAAAAAAAAAATGGTTTTAGCAAATGCCCGAACCATTATTCTGTTCTGTATCATTCTGGCAGTGTTACGAAATGATCCCGAAATCATGTTATTTACAAATGTGCATAATGATGTAAATATATATCCTTCTTTTTTTTAGATTCAAATAAAGATGAGTCATTATTCAAAACCAATGCAAATGAGTCTCCTCCTCCTTTTATCAGCATTTCAATATCAAAATGTTTTACATGCTTATACAATACCAATTCACAACATCTGGATAAACCCTACATTACCTCAAAAGCTCTGTCCTCTTTTATTTGTCTCTAGTTCATTGGGCTCTACATTTGAACGGGTGAATCACTGTCAGCCTAAACAGATGTCCCGGTGAAGCACATCTGTAAGCAGAGGGATCAGCAGGACCGGTACTGTGACTAGTCAGAACCAGTGTGTGGCTCCGTCTGTAGACTCTGCACCAGGCACCGGATAGGTTCTGTCAGGTCATGGTTCGGTATCAGCTGGCTGGCCTGCAGGGCTGTGCTGCCAAATCCCAGTGCCTGGCAATAACACACACACACACACACACACACACACACACACACACACACACACA
>NW_022280035.1:13935213-14047461 GCF_004355925.1 Anarrhichthys ocellatus | reverse complement strand
CACACACACACACACACACACACACACACACACACACACACACACACGGAAACAAACACAGCAGCTGCAGCTGTTAGACTCTCCGGGGAGCGTAAAGCTGACTTATGTAATAATATAAGTGAAAATTGGATTGCAACCTGGTCGGCTTGACTTATCCCACTTAACTCCTCCGACACAAACCTGACGTGGTACGTCGTTACACTGTCACGGTTAGGAACCAAGAGAAAATGAGGATATCAACGCACTGATTTATACTGCTGACAAAACCATGCATGCTGAGATGGAAACATGACAGGCACAATGTGGAATTCATTGAAGTTTGCAGTGGAATCCGGGGGAATTCCTGCAATTTGTAAACAGCTATGAATTGTGTAAGTGTTACTCAAGTGTTTGTGTTTGTGTTATATCCACCCAGAGCTCTCTCAGTCGTGAATACCAAGGCTCCTGTGCATTATTTATTTTTTAGTTTGTAGTTCAATAAATATAAGGAAAAAGAGAGAGTTAGACTGAACAGTAGACGTGTGGCCTGATGGCACAGAGGTTGAGCAAATGTTATAGCTGACAACGATCTCCGTATTGAGGAAGGCAAGCAAAAATGTAATCAAAGATACTGTTCAATCAGGCCCTCAGGATTAGTTATGCAACACCATCCTGGTGAGCCATTGTCCTTCCTACAGCTGCCAGTTTATAAGTACTGTGCTAACTTTCCTATGTTGCTTAACATTTTGACCTGAGTGAAAAGTCACCATTTTAAAAAGAGTTTTGGAAACTGGTGTGGGTGAAATAAAAAAAAAACAACAACTGTATTTCATCCAGCTGTACCAAACCACCAGATAGAAACACGAGTGTAAAAACAATAGAACATATAAACTGATAGTCGTCTACCTCTCTGGTGTCGTGTCTGTTTCTATGAGTGAGGCTGTACTTGCACTTTGCCATAAGATCTTATCCAATCTTCAAAACCCACCTGCCCAGGACCCACTGAACCTAAGACCCCAACACGGTGTTAATTCTGTGGCAGTCACCTCACTGGTACAGCACGTCCTGTAGAATCAGTGGTATGGACACACACACACACACTATTTCTCACATTCTCTAAACTGGCGTGACACACTGGAGATCTGCTCACTCATCTCACATCTAAAGAGGTGCGGTTTTCACACACAAAAAAGCATTCGAGGCATTACAGAGACTGGAGGACGTCAGAGAATCGAGACAGTCAAATCAACTCCCGCTAATTCCCACCTCATCTTTACGGCTTTACCAATTAGAGATAATCCCATCTTGAGTCCGGCCGGCCAAAGTAGGCGTGTAAAGGGGAAATGTGGAACTGTGTCACTGTGTCAAACCGAACCTTCAGTGCCTGGACACCTCGACAGGTGACTCACCTTTAGGGAGTCTCCTCCGAGGAACCACAGCATGGCCAGGCAGTGGGCCACCAGTGCAACCTGAGCCGAGTCTTTTCTGGAGTAGTTCTGCTCAAACTCCAACATGGATTTTAACAAATCGTGCACTTCAACTCGCTGGGCTGAAATTGAAAGTCAGGGATAGAAACAAAGATGCGCATGTTCGTTAACTTTTACACTATACTACCCTGGGCATAAGTACATTGTATATTTGAAGATTGAAACACCTAATTAATTTAATCGTGATCAACATAAAATTCTGATCTTGTCTGCGTCTTCTGTATAGTTTGTTTGAGCTTCCACACCCACTTTTCCCCGGTAAACATCCCAGGGAGCCTTGGAAATTTCACGGCAGCTAACAGGCTTAGAATCATATGTAGGGCAGCAACTGCGATAGAGGCTAGTGGTGCGGATGCTGCACAGCCAGAGATGTGTCAGCACTGGTCTCAGGTCAGCCCTAAGCACGCTAGTGTAAATCTGGGGTTTAGCTTTCGGATTGCACAGCAAGACAGCTCAGATAAAGATAGGCACTATTGACCTTGTTTTTTTTTTTTTTTTTGTGATACGCCGATGGAGATCTCTGCTGTTTAGTGAGTGGAGCAAATGATGGATTGGTGATGAAATTTTCTGATTCTTTCTGTTTTAATAGTGCGGCAAATCCTAAATGGTGGTGGTTCTTTATCACATTCAAAGTGTCCATGTTTGATGACAACACTAACCATAAGAGGGCTCCAACACCCTGTCAGGATCTTGGACGTTTTGGGCGTGGGTCTCGAGGAGTTTGGTCAAATGGCCGTGCCAAGTTTGTGCCACCTACAATATGAGCAATATAAGATAAACCATGCAGCACATAAACAAAACAAAAAAAGATTTGGAACAAATTGCCTCATGCCTCATCACATCTGATTTATTTTACCTTAGAGTACAAGGAACGAGCAAGGGGCATTTTGCCCTGTTTGGCAAACACACCAGCCATGAGAAAGTAGCCGCCGCAGGCGACCGTGCTGTCCAGACCATATTCCTCACTGGCAAAGTATATCTGAGAAAGAAATCAGAGAAATCAGCTTTTATAGGAGGTATTTTTATATGGATTTCCAATGTTGGTGGGCGTACATGACACAAAAAGGAGCAAAATGTTGTACATCCTGAGAGATCAACAATGTACACCATTATGCTGTTCTGATCTCACTCAGATTTAAAAAAATATTTACAAGCTGTGAGAGAAGTTCATATGGTGATCAAAGTGCGGGAACTTGTGCTCATTTTGCTTCTCACAATGCATACAAAGTAACTGAACAGTTGAAAATACTTCATGTACTCTGGTGAGCGAGTTACTTATGACACGGACATCATTTGCGAAGTCGAACAGAGCTGCTTCAAGGTTTCCAGTCGCTGCGTGGAGGCGGCCCAGGCTCCTGTGCAGCCGGTGGTGGACTGAGTGCTCCGGGCTCTTCAACACCGCCCACTCTGCCTGTGCCAAGAGCTCCGTTACCTGGGCTAGATCACCCAAACCTGGAAAGTACAAATGCACACATTAAACATCATATGAGGGGAAGGAGAAAGGAGACGATTTGAGCTCTTTCCTCACCCATGTTAGCATCAGCCAGTAGCAGGTAGGCAGGGACCATTTGGACAGTCTTGGGGCCGTGGACGTCTTTGGAGTAGCGCAGGCAGCACCGGGCGGCCGGCAGAGCCTCCCGGTGTTTCCCCTCAGACAGCTTGCTCTGAGCCACCGACCTGCAAATCTCAATCAGCTCCACCTAAGCAGGGAACCAAAACCACTCTTTTTACTGACAGCAATCACAGGAATATCCCATATAAGCTTGAATATCACCATTGTAACACCCACACATTGATCACCGAGGATGGAACTCGCTCTGGAAACCAGACTAGGAAAGCAAAAAGGAACCTTGATGTAAATTTCAGAAAACAATGTTCAATTTAACTTTAGGAAAACAATAACTTTGTCAGCTGTTCTCTACGGTAGTTATTCAAAGGAAAAAGAAAAACAGTTTTTAAGTAGTTCCCTGCACTTATGTCAGTCACAGCACATGACAACCTGCTGCTCAAATAAAAGACTCTCGGGGGAGAACTGAGACTAAAACAGTGTAGAGTGCAGTAAGGAAGCCTTGTTATCCCTCTACCCTTATCGATTCTGTGTTTCATGACATTTTCACTCAGCTTACTTCGTAATAGCAAAGGTCCGTGTGTTTTACCGTCACTGTTTCCTGAGATTTCCTGCGTCTGAATTTGTGAGAATCTGTGCTGTCTTGTTGTTATTGGACAGTTAATTCTACCATTTCATTGTGTGCTCCGGGTTTGGATTCGGAAACTTAAGCCGTATGAAATTATGACAGTTAAAACAAAAAACCTGGAAAGGAAACACTAGGCCGTTCGAGGGAAAATAAAAAATGGCCTGAAGATAGTTTTCAGACTCCCATGTTATTCGTTGCATTTTCCTTGACAGTGAGAAACCTAAACTAGACTCAAACTCAAAACAAGAAGTATGTGTGTACATGTGGTCCCAATGCATCACATAGGTCCTCACCTTATTAGGCTCTGTCTCAGCCTGCTGGAGAACTTTTGGGGTGCGAATGGGAACCAGCAACTGACAGATTCTCTCATGGATCCCCACCCAGTCATCCTGCTGGTGCTCTGCATTACTGAGGAATACGGAAGGTCATGTTTATATTCCCGAACTGACTCCCTCCCTCAAGTCAAAATTATTCAAATAGCCTCAATGTCACATCGCAAATTTGCCTCAAGGGACTCATTGCCTCAGTTTCCCCTCTTTCAATTCAGCCGCCTTGGATCCATTGAGTCCCCTCTGGGCACAATGCGGGGAATGTTGTGTAACGGGAAGGTACTGAGGACAGAAATTAGTGGCAGCGCAGCAATCACAAGCAGAGTCAGTTCTGCAGGTTTTTAATCCAACAAACCTCAACCAACACAAAACAACAGAAAACGTAGCTCAGTCCAGAGCTCGATCAGTTAACTAAACAACTTCGCTGCAACTTGTACTGAGGGAAATGTGTCTATACTGTTTATATCAGTTGGTTTGCTAACATTTTCCAAAGCAGAGCCTCTATCCCATTTAGAAAAGATCATCTGAGTGCTCAGAGGGCATGCTGAAATGTATGCCATTACATAACTGGTCTGTAATTTTGCACACTTCTGTGGAAACTGTCTTGGTTTTCCTTGCTTTTTTTCCTTCTTCTACTGAAGAGCATGCGTGTTCGCGCCAGTGTATTTGTGTTTCTGGTCTTGGGACAGAGGCAGCGAGCAGGCAGCGATCCGGCCACGTCACATCAACGCTGACATACTAGCTGGTGTGCACACAAATAAAAGGGGTCTTCTAGGGTCGCGGGGTCACTATACTTTCTTGTCTCTGCTGAGCTTTCTTTGCATATAATTATCTGCATAATAATAAATGATAGCTTTACAGTCTTATTTTGAGCCACAGTAAGTAAGTCTCTTAACATGTATAAACTGTTGTATTTGTTTCAGTTCTAATAAAAACTCCTGTTTTCTCCCCTTTATACCTTGTTCTGAGGCTGAATGACATGTAGGCTATAATGTTCATAATCTAACTCGACAAATGTGCTAAAGACGTGTAGTTCATTTTAAAAAGGCCGAGAGGGAAGCAAGCACAATAAGTGTCTGTAAGCTTTTAGCAGACTGGCGTTAATGCATCATCCCTTCACATAAATCCCAGCAGGGAGGGACGTCACCACGTGCTCCTCCTCACTCCCCATACTGTGCCAATAAGGGTTTCACCGAGCACCATCTTATGATCTGTAATTGACTCTGAAGAGTTGTCCACCTATGCTGAACGGTATTGTTGACCTTCATTTGAAAAAAAAGATGAGCAAGGGCTTCCAGTCACATGAACAAAAAAAAAAACCGTTTTGGTGATTGTATTTCCAGCTGTTCCTCTCCCTCCTGACGACACAGTCACGTGATCGTTCTTCACACCGACGTGCTACGTGCATGGTTTCTCTTGTGGTGTGTGCTGTGAAACAAATATGGCGAACACTGCCACTTAGCGTCCGAACCGCAGACGTGGTTTGAACAAGCGCACACAAAAACAAGAATACTAGACGAGTTATCTTGAGTATGCTCTCACACATTCTCAGCCCGCGGGCGGGCCGTCAGAGTGATAACTGCATATTTGTGTTATGCACACAACTGCTCTGTAACGATGAGTATTAATGTGATATCTCATTAGAAAGCTACGGTTCTTGTAATTCGATTTATGCAAACCATTTCAAGATACAATAACAACAGCAGGTACAGTTAACGTCTCTGTCAAACAAGCACTCCAAAAATAGCCGATAAAATATCGCCATGACTCACCGATTATGATCCATAACGTGCCCCTAGTGCATGCTAGTCCAGCAAAAACGGTCTTGCTAGGTGGCTAAGGGTCCACTCGATCGAATCCAGTAAAAGATTTAGTCCAAAACACATTAGTACGTCCATAAAGACCCACGGGGGGCTGTTGCATCATTTCAAATTAGCCAGCAGATATGATAACTCGCGATCATATTTCGGGCATAATTTCACTTTTCGTGTCAACAGAGCGGAGATTTTCATCACAAAATGGAGCCTGCATTCCGCCGGTTAGATTGACATCTCATTTGACCCAATAGGAGCTTCTATAGCCCGGCCACAGTCTGGAACAGCCAACGAGAGTCCGCTTTGAAAGACAATGCCCGCCTCTCTTCTTTGGATAAAACTCGAGCCAATCGCAACAGATCCTGTTCAAACTCAGGCTCCACATAGCCAATGAAATTACGAAGCCAAGGATATGCAGATTTATCAGATGGCCCTCTGGGAAAGTTTTCAAACTGAAATTGAAACCGTGACTCAGGTAACTGGGACAGATTATCAAGACAAAAGTCTGGTTCATGAGAATTTTCAAGAATCTGTGAAAGTTGATAATGGTTAAATATGATATAGTTAACCGTACATAGACATAAATAAACTGTAGTTTGAATTTCGGACACTAGTTTATCGTAGTATATGCATTTTGACGTGGTGACGTGAGCCTCCAAATGCGTTTTTACACCCGCACTCTTAGTAAACCACGTGTAAAATATTAATGGCCGCACTCTTAGTAAACCACGTGTAAAATATTAATTTTCTGTCATATTGTTATCAACTTGTACCAGGTATCATGACTCCATACTGTCACACCAGTCTGTTTTCAGGCCTGTAAGTCCCAGCCATAGATAGCTGCTGCCATCTGTTGGCCAAAACAGATCTAGGCGGAAGTAAAATGCTTCTCTTTCACTGTGCTGAAAACGCATTAGCTCAATGCTAGTAGCACTTACAGTGATTCTGACTGATTGTGAAGAAACTTCAGAGTGTTGCCGTTCAATAAAGACTAAAACCATACATGTACTCCCAATGGTTCAATAAGAGCTGTCAGTTTACTTTGGGTACGCGGTTGATAGGCGTTTTAGGCAAATTTTAGAGGAGTGAGATTAATGTCCCGACAGCCGTGAACAGCCCTACCGTGTCATGTCGAGGACAACTCGAACTTACCAGTAAAAGGTGACCCGACACTTTGTGCATTGCAGGCGCGCTGCTCCTTGGCAAAGTTCACATAACTTTTTCTTTCCTTTGGGTAAGGCGAGAGGAACCACCTCTGATGCTGTCCCCTTTATACGAGGTTGAGCTTGCATTATCACAAGAAAGCCCGCTTAAAATGGGTCAAACACACGACCAGTGTTACGCTCGTTTTTCAACCAGATTAACTGATGCCAGTTGTTGAGAAACTCAAAGTTTACGGTCGCTATGCAACTCTAGCTCCGGCAGTTTCCCTCTGCTGCCGTTAGACACACACACACACACACACACACTGTAGTCTACGTAGTGCATGTAATGTAGGATACATGTTCTTAATATGATCAAGTAATGTCTAATGTACAGCTTTATTTGGTAACAAATGTGCGTTTTATTTAATGTATTATCAAAAATTAAAACAACAACAACAACAGACTTGCACACTTTCATTCTTTGTGTGATATTTATTTCAAACAGCTGCTGAACATATTCAGCTTTAGGTACAAAAATATACATATTTTCAGCTTTCTCTTCATGCGTGAAATTAAAAGTAATTAAAATGCCTAATAAGAGCTACAACACTATTAAAAAATACTTAACACTGCTTTGGTATTTACCTTCCTTGGTCAACACAGGACAACAAAACCTCTTACAGTAAAAAAGAAGCTGAGCATTATATATTGGATTGATATTGAGGAATCAATGTTTGCAAAAGGAAAAAAAAATACATGTAGGCCATAAAAACATGATCAGATCAACCAAAGCCTGAGCAATGATCATATAGGCATTTGTGACTCCTGCAAAAGAAACATTTCTGATTAACAACAAGTCAATTCATTTTTTTTTTTTTTTTGCGCCTTTAAAAAAACATTTTTTTGTTTTTGTTTTCCCTTTTCTGGTCACTCTTTCTTACGCAAGTGGATGTATATGACCCCGCTACACAGCAACAATGGGACACACACCCAGGCCAGGATGAAGCAGTAGCCAAAGTGTCCAGATGTCAGTTCTCTGGAGTCCTGAAGGATTTCCTTATTGTGTAATGTGTAAATGAGAGCTGCAGAAAAGGTGGATAGCCCTAGAAAAAAGAAGAAGTTTGTTTTAGTTAACCTGATTCATTTCATTTACCTATATGATTAATGGCATATACAATAGAGTGACAGCAACAACCACCTGTTGGGCAAAACAACATGAATACATCACAACATACTAACTTTTACTTCCGGCAGTGTCACAGAAACGTTAATATCTGCAAGCAACGCAAAATCTGTGTCGGTGTTTGCTTGACTCCTTCAATATAGACTTAAAAAATAGAGATGTAGACAAATCAGATGTATACCTGATCTACAATATTACACAGGTTTGTACCAATTTAGCCATCTCTAAGAGTAAACTAAAGCCACTGTACTCAAGGATACCATTATATAAATAACCTAAAATTTAGATGCCAAAATGTAGCTTATTTAGTAGATTTATCAGAGCAAGCCTTTTTCAAATGGTATCATCATACTGAGACATGTTTGCAGGACATTGTTTCACTCCACTGTTACCTGCAAAGACTTGACACAGCCCAGTGAAGTAGAAGAGTCCACCCTTCGACATGGTGAACAGTTGACCCAGGAACACCAAGAAGGAGACGGAGGAGAAGACCACTGAGAGAACCATCAGAACCTGTATTGCCTTAAGCCACTCTGAGAAAAAGAAAACATTCTGACATCTAAAAAACAGTCTTAGATCTCAGTGTTTACCTTTTGGAGGGACATGTTCATATGTAGAGGGAATGAAAAAGACATTGTTGCTTACCAGTTTCTCTGGAGGATGCACACAACCAGGTTCCTGTGAAGTTGTCAAACCTACAGTTGTACCATAGGTCGGAGTTCTCCATGCCATCCCACACCCACCAGGACTTTAAAGAGAGATTAGACATGATAGATACAGCTGGATATGTTGCACATGCAGCTGAATATGTTGGGCATGATTGTTCTAAATATGACTACTACCTTCTCCATAGTTGCAATGAAGAGAATTGCCAGTGTGATGAGATGCAGCAGGGTCACAAACATAAGCAGGTAGGCCATTTTCAACTCCCTGCCAAAAACAAACAAAACTGTTTAAATATAGGCTTCCTGAGCAATTGCATCCAACATAACAGTTAGCAAGGAAATAGCGTGCGACCAATTTCACGTGTTTGTAGGTTCCACAGTGAAAATCAGTGTTCGGGAACTTTCTTGTTTTGCCTTGGAAAAAAAAAAAGGAAAATCTGAGTAGCTGAACAGAGCTTACTCTGTGTTGCGTAAGACCACGCTTCAAAACAGAGCGCAATGAGTTATTTCTGAAACCCCTCTTTGACTGGGCTGTGTGTCGCCATCGCACAGCAAACCACAGAGAACCTGGGAGGGCCTATTGAAATCTAAACGGCACCAAAATATTCACCCAATTAATCTCTCTACCCCTCTGAATGGCTGTTTTTGTAACTGCATATATAGGGTATACAGTCTGTAATTCATCTTACATTTGGATTTCATTAAAGCTGAATTGTAGTTTGAGGAAAGATTATGATTTTACAAAGCTTTTTGGCATTTGCACCTATATATAGTAGTAAGCCCAGAGTACAAGTGAACACTTCAGAGGCTATCAAAGCTGTAGTGAAAATAATTTCAGTTCACAATAAGGAGACATGCAGCGAGAGAGAAAAAGACAGAGAGATAAAAGACAAATATTGTCTGTATAGATCGTTATCTGTAGGAGGGGTCCATTTGGGGGTGGGCGTTGGAGTCACAACACTGTAACATTATGTCATTACACTAGATTGCATCCATCACATGAAAGTCAATGAAAGTTAAACATTAAATGGGTTAAAAACAAAGCCAATGGTTATGAAAGAAATGTTAGTGCAAGAATCAAATAAAATGCACCAATGACACAGATACAATGAGTACGATTTATTATCAAAATAAGCAATGGCACACAAAATGTGTGATAATAAAAAGCATGATTTATTTTGCTTCCGGTTACTTTTAGAACTTCTTAGAAGACGTGAAGAATCCCTGTAACGACATCTTTGTTTTAAAATCAACTGGAACCACGATTTAACAAGCTCTGAACTGAAATCATATGAAAACTCAAGCATCCATCTACTTACTCTGTGTGTTGCTTGTCTCTCTGAATCAGGTCTCAGGAGCTGCGTAGCATCAGCTTCACCACTCTATTACAACGTTCTGTCCCTCTTGGTGGTCTTCTCCTTTCCAGCCATACCACACCCCCTTATTTTTACAGTGACTCCATCCAAACTTTCCAAGGAGCACGCCCATTTCCTCTGTGCAGAACAGAGCTCTCTTTTGCTGTGCGTTGTAATCGCTCAGCACAACATCACCCTCCAAAGAAAGTCTCAAACGAGACCCACCCATGGGCAGTGGAGGCACACAAAACCACAGGAAAATCCCTCCTCTGTAAACAGTCCACTTGGAATGTTTTTTGGCATGATGATCATTCTACCATGTCACATCCATTCACGACTCGTCTTGTTGGGGCAAATATGAAAAATAAACACACAGCTGCAACATAACACATTTCTAAACCAGAACATAATGAGTATTGAGAGTGCACTGGTCACCCAGCAAACATCTGGGTGAGGGATACCATGTACACATGCCTTAGTTTATGTAGTAAGGTCAGTGGAGGCCACAGCAAAACAACATGAAGTTTCAAAACACCAATTGTGCATTTTCATCTTTGTTAAAAAGGGAAAGAGTAAGAAGGATGTACTTGAAAAAGTTTATGTGAATGCCAGTATCCCTCCATTGAGTCTATAAATAAATACTTTCTAAATATTATTAGGTGATTGGTGGTAAAATCATGACAAAATTCATTACATTAACATCTGATATGTCACCTCCCTATAGAAAAAGACTAACGTTTGTTAGTCGCCCCCTGGTGTTTACATCCATGGATTCATAAGGCTCTATATGGGCATACTTCATCAAAATCGATGTCCATTAACTGTCACTGAACACAGTGAATAAAGCATGATATTGGTAAAGATGTATCTCTTTTGGATTACTCCCTGGTTGCCACGGACGAAACCAATTTTGAAGATTGTTTAATTGCCATAAGGTCCATGCATAGGGTCCAGGTCAAGACCCGGGTCAACCCTATCTCTGTTAGAACTCCTTAGTGTTTGGACTTGCACCAAATTGCAAAACTGTCATTTAAAACAACAATATTCCCGGAATATCTCTTTCTAAACCAAAACGAACACTACCATTTGGTTGCTTGCAACTTTCCTGGCCGATTGTCACCCTGCATCATTTCAATGGTACGGTCCGTTGCCTAGGTGCTCGTAGAAGCCAATTCACTTCGCCACGCCTGTCCTCGGTACTTGGCTTTCTGGTCCCCTTTACCTTTTGAACGGTGAGTACTAACTATGACGGCACCTTGCATACTCAGGCTGTCCAATGCAAATAAGTCACCGTTGAAGCAGCAGCCTTCAGTTATCACAACGAAACCCTCGCAGCCTTCACCCGCTGCTGCCAAGCGGTCACTGGATAAAGCTATGGCTACCGTTAGCGAGCTAGCGTTAGCTGAACGTAAACTAAACCAATTGTAACTTTGAAACTAACTTTAACTAATTACGCAGGGCTGCGGGTGATCACAGGTGCCGGTGCTGGTTATTTACCAGCCTATCGTAGCACGACGTGGTCAGCAAATATGCTAATATAAGTTAGCGTTAACCATATCTTTAGGACAAGTGAGCTTGCGTGGCCAAAAGGAATGCAAGTGGCTGTTGTTCTGCACAAACCCTCGTTTGCTCCTCCTCGTCAGACATTTTGGGAAGAATGGGTAGCTGGAAAGCAAAGATTTTAAACTCCACATGAGGGGGGGACTCGATACTTACTGCAGCGACACCGTGCACATTGCATGGAAGTACAAATTGTGTTGCTAAATGCAAAATGCAACATGCAAATGCAACTGCAAGCGCAAGCTTCGATGATAGAAGTGTCACCCATATTGTTACATTCCTCCTGATTACATTGGCTGCAGTAGATCAAACAGCTAATCATCATGACGCTTTGCATAGCCTCAGGTGATGCAATATAACTCGGCTGTTAAACTGAAGTGTGCCTGTGTCTAAACTAGAGACTGTCTCATCTCTAAACGTGTGACTGCAAGTCTCAACATGACCTGAAAGCATTGTTTAAAAGTATCTCGTGTTCTGCAGGGGCGCTCCAGGACAAGAGCCGTTGTCATGGATGAACTGCAAGAACAATGGAAGTGATGAAGTTTGAAGATTTGCTGTTCTTTGCTGCATCATTTCAAACCGACTTGTGTTCTATTGGATACCACGTCGGCTAAATTGTTGTTTGGGATCAGAACTTCATCATTCACAGATGCTGCTTCATCAAAGTTAATGTCTGACCATGGATCATGAGGTAACGTTCACAGCTGTTCATTTGCTTACAGATAACATGGTGGCAGTCACTGTTGAGTAGCTTTGTTCCAGTGTTCAACACCGGCACAAAGCTTCTGTTTTGTTGATCTCTGATGCTTTTTTGTCTACCGGCAATTTAACAAGAATAAGTTACTGTAAAAATGAAAGATGCAAAAGTGGCTGTTGTAGTGTATACATCTTGCACCCATAGCCAGGTGGTTGTAGTTGATGTCTGATCTTTAAGCCATTTGTCCCACGAAGGCAAGATCATATACCAGTTTCTGTGATGTTTAAGTACAACAGGCACACGAGACCCGATACCTAGCAATATGTTGCATGTTGTTGGAGCAGGGACCGCTCCAGGAGTAGTTTGAATGCTGCATTGGGGGGGGGCGCTGCTCAGGTTACAAGCCCTGCAACCTACAGTATTGAATTCAGCAACAGGTGTTTAGAGCTGGCATGCCACTCTGATGTTGTGATGTCCTTCTGCTGTGTGTTACACGCACCGGATCAGCTTTCAGCGAGACTGACCACCTTGATGTTGAACACTGTTGTTAATGCTATTGCTTGCAGGTTAGTTTGCTGGATAATTGTTTTGGCAAAAGTAAGTAATTCACAAGTGCAAAAGTACGACTATTTAGCTCATTGTGCTGCAGTTGTCATAGTGTGTCACATATTAAAAAGCAACCTGTAGCACTATACAACCGCATAAAGCATAAACGTTAAGGACATTTTTGCATATGTAGCTTTGAAATTGTATCAGCTTCATGACACTTGAGTTGAAGTATATTATCATGTTATAACTGCTATGACATGCAGGGTACCCAATAACACTCATTCACTGACGAGCCTAATTTGTGGGTGCTTCTTGATTCCCCACAGTACTGAGAGGGATTTCCTTTATTTTCCAACATTTTACCAGCTGCAGCTGAACATAACAGTTCAACGCGTATGTGATAGATATGATATCCGGTCACAAAACCTTCAGCTCCTCCTCTGGGTTTCTCAGGTGAGGACAGAGCTGGACCAGATTTCTATGCGGCTTCAGGAGGATGGCTTGCCCCCAGGGGCCAGTGTGGAGGAGCAGCAGCGCCACCTGTGGCAGCAGCTGCTTGCCAAGGAGGCAACACTTGAGTCAGCCACCCAAGAGCTGCAGACCGTACGTACCCAGCAGGCCAGTGAAATGAAGGAGGTGAACACCGGGTGTTTCATGCGTATGATGGAAAGCTCCCAAGCTTCCAGTCTATCATACCTTTTGCCAATTGCTCAAAATGGTCTGTCAGTTCCTGTCAGCAGTTTGATTTTTGTCTGTCAGGTGGAAAGCTATGTTGAACATATTCGAGGGATGCTGGAAGAGCGAGAGTGTGTGACTTCAGACTATGAGAGAGACAATGATCACTTGCGACAACAGCTTAACCAGATCACACATCATCAAGGTGAATTCAATATATATATAATACTATATAATATAGAATGTTGGCATTCTTTCCTTTTGACTTGTAGCCTTGCCTGGCTCTCCAGAGCCCCTGAGATGGATATTTTCAAACACACCGTAGTTTACAGTTTCTAAAATTGTGCCTGTGAATATATTAAAGGATCTGCTATCTGAGTTGGATTTTTACTTGTGTTTGTGTTAAATCTTCTGCCATATGGCAAACTTGTGCATTATTTAGTTGTTATTCTGTCTTGTCTGCAATGATGTTTCACTAACCTCTAACCAGTGAACAAACCCTTTCTTCCAGAGATTCAGAGCAAGGAGCTGGCAGAGATGTTGGCTCTGGAGGACCTCGGGGAGATGAGCTTGAGCAGCCCCAGCGAGCAGGTGGCTTACTTGCTGGTGGAGAGGACCACACTTCTGGAGAGGCTGGAGGCGGCTGAGAGGAGACTGGAAAGTCAGAGCCTCACTGTCGACCAGGTAAAACACCCACCTACGTACATCAGAACTGTTCAGTTTCCTCAGAATATCAATGTAATGGTTATCCAGGGCAGATACAGAGACCATATAAACGTGGTTAAGTGAGTGTCTTTCGGTGACTTTTGGACAGGAGCACATTCGCAACACGATGGGAGAAGAGCTAAGGCAGCAGAGGGAGGATACCAAAGATAACCTGACGAAGGTGAGGTGACCGCCATTGTGCCTTGGCTGTGTTACAGGTCTGTATAACTTTAGCTTGAATTCAAATTGTGAAGAAAAGAACAATATTTTGTTTCCAGTTAAAGGACAGGGCTACCACGTGATAGTTATGTAGTGTCTGTTGTGATTCTGCACACATGGGTCTCTCCTCTCAGCAGTGTTCAACCCAGAGTCCATGGAAGAAGCTCTTTGGGCTGCGCAGGTCTGGTCAGAGCAAACACAATATTACCCCTGTAGGTTTCCCCCTCACCGCATATACAGTACTAACTAAGTAACTAACACTGACGTTGTGATAAAGAGGGCATCGCAGGCTTGTTTCAAAGTGTTGCTACATTTTGAAATGCGTTCCACGCTGACAATGTGCTTCGATACCTGCATGACCAATGAGATGCGGACGACATCGCTTGTCTCAGTAACGCGTCTGTGAATGTAATTTTCTAACAACTGACGAGTGCTCGGAGTGGGTGGAACAGTAATGGCATGTCACAGGTAACAGCATGTGTACTTTTTGTCCCACTGGTGTGTCTGCGCAGGAGAATGTTGACGTATAAGAGAATAACTCATTGCCCTCACTCCTTACCAGGCCTGTGGTGACGATGCATCTCAGCCTCTGAGTGCATGTCTCTTACAGCAGCATGTTGGGACACTTGCATCTCCAGCCGAACTACCAATCTTCTTTCCTGTTGCATTCCTCCCACTCTTACCGTCCGTGCTTTGTTCTCTTGCATCAGGCCCACGGTGAGCAGATTTCCCAGGAGCGAAATGAGCGGCAGCGGCTGGAGCGGGACCTTGAAGAGGCGTCTAGGAGGCTGGCGATGGCTCATCAGGATATTCGCAGACTCACCAACGAGCTGGATGCCGCCAAAAACAACAACCTCGACCAAAATGGTATGTTGCAAGACTTGCAGTATGTATCCCTCAAAGAATTGTGAGTCTGGGTTAGATTTTGATGTGATGTTTCTTGAGACTATACACTAAAGTTTTGTATTTTGTTTTGCACACTGTTGCTGAATTAGGTGGTTGGAAAAAACATGCAGATGTTCAAATGCAGCTGCAGTCTCTGGTCTACCCAGCTGGCTGCCTCTGACCTTTTAAAATCTTTTTACGTCCATATAAAGCAGCTTCTTATGTCTTGCCCCACTCATATGTCAATATTTTTTGTTGTCAGGCTAATTTCTAATGTGGAACTAGTGTGTTCTAGCAATCTGCAGGACTTCATTAACAGCATATGAAAAGAAATGTTATAAAAGTCATGAATGAGAAGAACACATATTCTTGGCTTTATAGAATAAAAAATATGCTTATAATCTCAGGATCTGAGCTTCAAGGAACGGTCCAAGAAGTAGAGAACCTGAGGAAGGAAGTGGAGAAACTGAAACACTGTGGTGAGACAGACTTGGGTGTGAACTTAAAAACTGCCATTCAGTGTGTGACGTTAACGCCAGACACATAGTTTGGAGATTTTGTTTTATTATTCTAAAATTCTGGTTGGTTGGATATTGTTTGGACATTACTGTTCTGTTTGTGCTTCAGAAAAGGAAAATATATGATGCTTCAACACACTTTTTTCATTTTTCATATTTAGGTTTTTTTAAATGCAATTCATTTTGCTACAGGTTACTAGTGCAAATGCTACCTGATTAGGAAGTTGATTTACCTACTATTACTTTTATACTGTATATCCCCCTCCATTGGCTTGCACACTTGAACAGGGCATTGTATTATTCCCCTTATATTCATATTAGGCTGGAGGAAAACGTCTGATTATATTGGTATCCCTTTCCCTCATACTGTAGTGGTTTGGCTGAATATTTCAGTTTACTGAGTCAAATCTTATAGCAGCTACCAAATGCATCCATGGTTTTGCACGACATTTGGCAAGAAAACAGTCTCGCATAACCAGACAGATGCAAAAAGTCACTAATGTAACACTAGTCCCAACAGAATGTTCCATTAGTTAGTTAAAATGCTTCATGCGGTTCACTTTACGGACTGAATAAGCACATTTTTAACGTGCTGAGCAACTTTCAAACAACTTTCGTGATCAAATTGATCTCCTTCCCTTTGTAACCACAGTGTTCTATAGGTATTATCATCATAGTTACTTTATACCGTATATGTGTAACATTGTATAATATGGTTTGAAAAGTCAAAACAAGATGACATTTTTTGTCTTTTCACAGATATGATGAAGCTGCAGCGAGCCAAAGAGCAGAATGACACGCTAGACGTTGAGAACAGAGCTCTGAGGGAGAGAGTCCGCACTTTAGAGTCTGAAAATAAAAAACTCCTGGACCAGGTTGGTATTTCACTCATTTTCTTCATTGAATTGAAAACTTCTACTGTTGTTGCAGCAGCTTGCCATTGTTTGGTGTTGTGTTTGTCCAGTTGGCAATAAATGACGCAGACCAACATGTTGTGACCAAAGACGATCAAAAGGACAAATGCATAAGCAGTGAACAACAAAACAATCTGTCTGGCTCTTCAACACAAGACGAGGATTACATTCACAAACGGTAAATACATTCATTTTTCATCTTTATTTATCCCACACCAGGCAAATACAGTTGTTACAGCAGCTCAACAGTGGTTGACAGTGTGATAAATGAATGTTGGCATTCTTTGAGACTATCCCACCTGCTTTTTCCGACTTAAAATCATCACCATCGTTCTCTGTCAGGTGTCATGAGGCGGTAGAAGACAGGCTTATTCAAATGAGGGATCTGCAACGGCAACTCCAGAGGCTACGCAAGGATCTGGAAGAGCTGGGGGAGAGGAATGAAGAGCTGGAGGCTCTGCTAGGGGAGGCCCAGAATGCCAGCAAGGGGACGAGGCATCGCCACGAGGGAGAACTAGAGGGACTACACAGGAGGGTAATAAGCAGCACTAAAAATACATTCTCTCAATCAAACAGAAGATTGATGGATTATTTACTAAACATACTAAATGTGAGTTTTAAGACATTTCACCTGAGATGGTGAAGAAAGCTGGTGTCTCAGACATTCACTAATGCCTGTCCTTGACTATAAGAACTCATCCAGTATAATTTAGTCTAGCACCTGTCTTGGAAACGGTCATCTCCCTAATGGATGAGTAATAATCTTAACTGATCAATGCAGATCAAGGCCCTGGAGGCAGAGTTGAAGAAGCAGGAGGTCCATGAAATAATGTTGAAGAATGGTGAGGAGGTCAAAACCACTGAGTCCTACTTGCAGCTGGTAAGACATTACTCACTTTTGAATATCATGTATATTTGTTGTGTATATATATCATATATGTTTCCTCTGTGCTCATTTCACAGTGGTTTGTTAACACAGCAAGAACACTACGGCTTGTGATGAGCTCAACTACACAGATTTGAATAGAGCACGAAGAGGTGTAATTATTTAATTGTTTTTTTTTTGGAAATTTAAGCAGCAACAGGACAATAGACGTCACTGTAATTTCGACTCAAATTGAATAAAATGGAAACTGGTTTTACTGTACAGTCAAATTCTTACAATACTTTCCTCTCACATTGACATGCAGAGAAATTTAAATGTGAAAAGGAGGAATGAGCCTAAACTTTAAGCATCAGCCTGCAGATTCTGTGACTCAGTGCAACCTATAAGATGCTTTGTGTTCCCCTGACACCATGTGTGAAGCACCTACGGGACAGCAGCCAGGACAGACTGGCTCTTCTAGAGGCTCGTCTGACTGAGGAGAAGGACTGGAGGAAACAGCTGGAGGTGGACCTCAGTGCTGCCCAGGCCGCCCTCAAAAAAGACAAGGAGGTAAAAAAAACCACACATAGCCAATGCTTTGTCTGACAGAAAGCAATAACACCACAGCTACACAAATATGTGAAATTTTCAGCTCAGGAGATTTAGTCCTTCAGTACAAAGTCTAGAGTTACAAGCCACACAGATACGTTATTAAAATCCCTCACTCTCTACATTAAAGGCTTTGCAGATAGGTGAGCGAGAGCTGAAGAAGCTGAGACTTGATGTCAAGAGCCTTCAGACAGAATGCCAACAAGGGAAAACACTCATCAAGAGCCTAACCCAAGTCAAGGGGGAAAAAGCAGTTCTGGAGGAGAAGGTTTGTTGATTTTACAAGTCTGCCTGCTCTGCGATAGGGATAAATGATTATTGAATCGAGGAAGTAAAAGAAAATTAACTTGACAACATTAAAATATGTCAATTTACAGCATCAATTCCACATTTACACCACTAAAATGAGTTTCTGACTACTTTCCCGTCTTTGCCTCTCTGCCTGACAGGTGGCCCAGATGGAGCGTGCCCACAGCCGGCTCGGCAACGAGTTGGAGCGCTACAAGGACAGCAACCGAGCCCAGGAGGACAAGAAGCAAAGCAGGCTTCAGGTTGACCAGCTGCAGGTGCAGGCTGACCGGCTAACTGCTGAACTCAGCAGCCTCCAGACGACACACAATGCCCTGAGGTACTTCTATCATGTACAATGGCCAGTCCTATCCTGTGACCGGCCATGACACACCGGAGCTTACTCAGTTTTTGCATAACTTTGCATATGTTCCAGGGACGAGATGGTATCTGAGCGGCTGCAGACTGCCGAGCTCCAGGCCAAGCTGAGCTCCAGTGTCCAGGAGAAGCTGACAGCTGAGGGGCAAAGAGAGAGACTGGAGCTTGAGATGCAGCGCCTCACAGAGCAGCTCGAGTGGCATCAAGAGCAACTCTCCTCAACGAAGGAAGCACTTACTAGCAGCCAGAAGCCTGAACAGCACCCAGCTCATATAGAATCTAGGCTTAGTCCAGTGGAGAGGACCAAGGAGGAGTGGTTGGATCAGGTAATAATAATAATATACATTTAAAGTATGCTTTATGTGCTTTTCAAAACGAATTTACAAAGTGCTTGACATGTTCGAACCAGGATGAAAACATTTCAGGACTCAAATCTGGCAAATACACAAATAAGACATGTTGAAGATACAATGGTGTGTTAAAATAAATAAAAGGCTTTACTGAAAAGATCAGTTTAGGGAAGTGATATCAAAGAAGCCAATGATTCTGCAAGCCTCAGACACTCATGCAGCTATAGTTCCAGAGCTGAGGGCCCTTGACCGCAAAAGCCCGGTCACCTTTAGTCTTGAGCTGGGACTCAGGAACTGTCAGCAGAGTCCTGCCTGAGGAAAAGTGCTTTAAAGGTGATCAGTAAAATCTTTAAGTCAGATCTAAACCTGCCTGGTAACCAGTGAATAGAGACTAAAACAGGGCTGTTATGATCTTCTAGTTTTTGTTAAAAGCCGAGCAGCTGCGTTTTGTACCAGCTGGAGGTAACTGGATTAAATGTCCTTTGGTAGTTTTAAATTGGTTTGTAAAAAGCTCCATCTGTATTGATTATTTAGAAGCTCAGTAATTGAGGTAACAGGTTAGAGTGGAGAGGATGTCTTTCAACATTACAGCCTTAGTTCAACGTGCAGCTGTCCAGTTTTTATGTCCTTGAGTGAGACACTATTTCCCACCAGCTTGAGTACTAAAGCTGATCCTAACCTTTGACCTGCTTGTAGAGGAAAGCGAGCAGAGAGGGAATTTCCTCTGCCAGAATCATGTATCATGCATACTGTATATGTGTGTGTTTTCTTTGTAGCTTTCATGTGTGAAGCAGGAGCTGAATCATCTGCAGACCAAGCTGGGGGAGGAGCAGCAGCTGGCCTCTCAGCACCAACTGGCACTGGAAGCTCGGGTCAAGGTATGATCATAACTCACCTGTAACATGCCCAGATAGCCATGCTGTTTCTGCAGTTCAATTTTAAAATCTATAGTAATCACGGTCTCCTTGTATTCAGTATTTCTGAGTTTCACTTTATTACATAATTGTCTTCGTATTGCTTTACTTTGGCCCAGGCAGCAGCAATTTGAGCATTTCTGGCATTCTTCCTCTCTTTAATATTAATAATAAATGCTGATGATTAAAAACTAAAACTTTAGGTCACCCAATTCCAGTGCTACATCATGCTTTTTACAGAATTTAACTTTTCATTCATTTAAATCGAGGGCACTTGGGATTGGCTTGGTGGTTCACAGCAGCCACAAAACAAGCTTAGCTTAGCCTTTATTTATCTGTCCTCCCTTACGGTTAAACACATCCCAACAATTCCCTCTTCAGTCCCAGGACTCGGTGCTGAGCCAGAAGGCAGAGGAGGCTAAACAGATGAAGCAGGACCTGCAGAGGACCCATAGCCTGTTCACCTCAGCAGAGAGAGAGCTGCGCTACGAGAAGGAGAAAAACACAGACCTGAAGAGACACAACACCCTGCTGGACCAGGAAAAACTCAAAGTTGGTATTTAAGTACAGCGCGGTTGGAATTTCCTGCATGCCTCTGACATTTATTACATAATCGCCATCTTAATCGATCTCTTCGTTACCCAGTCATCTCCCTGTAAAATGATAATCACCATGAGCAAATGTGAAACTGTAACTTAACTTGTAAAAAAGGTGCCATACAAAAAGCTGTAATTGTCCGAATAGCTGTTACGTTGGTGTTAAGCATCTGTTTTGGGCTCATGCTCTGGTGCTTCACATGCTTCCTTCAGCTTTGTGCAGAGCTGAACCAGGTCCAGACCAAGCTGGTCCAGGTGGAGCAGAGTGTCCGCACACAAGCTGCTGAGTGTGAACGGCAGCAGCAGAAGATCAGGGAACTGGAGTTGGAACTGGCACGCAACTCTACAAACCTCAGCACCACCACCGGTCTGCAGGAGGACCTGCAGGCCGAGAGGGCACGGCTCATTGCTGCTGACAGGAAGGTCAGAGCTTTCATCTCATCTGGTGTCGAATCTGGTGCTTTTTTAACAAATCCCAACTAGTTAGGTTGGTTAACCCGGAGGTAATGGCGCTATTTGGTGATCAGCTTTGCGACAATAGGTTGCCAATTTTAGGCTTTGTGACAGAGACACCAGAGGATTTGACTCCTTAGTTTTTCTTCTCTTGTTGAGGTTAAGAAACCTTGGGACATTAATTTAGTAGAGATGTGTTGTACTTCACGTGGCGTAGCTCCGTCTCTGAGTTGTTCACCAACGTTATAGACTATTTGTGTCAAACACCTTCAGGACTCTGGTACTCTGGAAATGATGGGAGGTTGGCAGCTCATGGTATCTGTGTGTCACACTGAGTGAAGCCTGTGGCTCTGTTGGAATGACAGGTGTTGGAGCTGCAGCTGCAGCTTAAGAGCGTCCAGCACCAGCTGCGCGTGGAGGAAGCCCGGGCCGGAGAGAGCAGCCGCCTGGAGAGGGACAGCAGGGATCTGTCTGACGCCTTGTTGGCTCTGAGAGCCCAGCAGCAGGAGGAGCACATCACCAGGTTGCACAAATTGCGGTGCTGCTGACGCTGTCCAGTGACTTGGTCCCAGTAGTAGTAATAGTGCCATTGCCAGCATTGCAAGGCACTCCTTTTTGTTGCTCATCCTTCTATCCATCTTTTCTTCCATTTCTATCTCAGGAAGCTGTTAGAGCAGCGTGACGAGGAGCTGCAGCAGCAGGTGCGCTCCCTGAGGCTGAAAGAGGCCTCCATGACTCGGACAAATACAGAGCTCAGCCACCGTGCCCAGCAGCTGGTCACCCGTCTGAACATCCTGGAGGCGGAGCTTAGCAAGGCCAGAGAGGAGGTAAGGAACAGTGTACAACAGCTCGGCAGATGTTATTGGTACTGCAGGGTTTTGGACACCAGAGACGCCAGTCTTAATGTCTGTTTCACATCACAACAAAAGTTTTGATCAAACGTGATTCACAATTTATATCAAATGTTGTTCTCAGCCTCTACTCAGCTTTTCAATGTAGGATTCTAACTTGTGTTATTCATCATCTCTTTGATTTTATTTTATTCTTCTTGTGACTCATTGACTAAAGAGTTTGCCTTTCTGTATTTCCTTAGCACAACTTCAATTAATAGAAGTGTAATATAAAGTGGGAGTTTTTTCGGCTAATACCCAAAACAATTTGTGTACCGCCTACCAGCCCTGTTGCTTTATCTCCACTTCAAATCTTGAGCGGTCTCAAGAGTTCAGTCAGTAGCTGCACCCAGTAAATTCCCACAAGTGGGATAGAATCTTTTTTTTTTTTTTGATTGTAGAAATGTGTTATCAGGATTTTTCAAATCTACTTGACTTTTATCTTTTTATCTTTACAAAGTCAGTATACACAGTCCTCACATTAAACTGCTGACCATGTTTATCTTTTATGTATTTATATGTTTCCCTCAGGCAAGAGACAGCCAGAAGTCAAGCCACAGACTGCAGGAGGACATGATGGCCAGTCAGCTGGAGTGTGAGAGACTGCAGGAGGAGCTGCAGCAAGTTCTCCTCCAACTGGACGCACACGGCAGGTGAGACGCCCACACACGCATGAATATAGGTATTTACATTGAAATATAATGAACTCTGGTACCCTGGC
The DNA here is from genome assembly GCF_004355925.1 of Anarrhichthys ocellatus. Taxonomy (NCBI): domain Eukaryota; kingdom Metazoa; phylum Chordata; class Actinopteri; order Perciformes; family Anarhichadidae; genus Anarrhichthys; species Anarrhichthys ocellatus. Next base: position 14,024,523 of record NW_022280035.1, on the reverse strand, counting down.
TAACACATTACCATGTACTTTCTGATCAGCTGAACAAGGTTAAAGCGTTATCAGTAATTACAACACTTGGAGAAGTAGTTGCTTTGCCTGAGGTCAATTTTCTTCTGCTCCACCAACCAGAAAGTACAACGAAAAGCAGAGTCAGCACAAGATCAGGCTGCGTAAAGCCAAGCAGGAGTATCTCAAGGAGACTGCCCAGAGGGATCGCAACATCCAGAAACTGGAGAACGACCTGGTGATGGCCTCCAGCCTCTCAGACAAGGTCTCACACACACACACACACACATACATGACGCAGAACGCTGTCAGAGTTCCTCTACTTGCCAGACAAATCTTTTCTAAAGTATCCCTGTTTTTGTTTATTTCTCCCCGGTGGCTTCAGGAGAAGGACAGGATCCATACAGTGACGGAGGAAAATGAGAAGCTCTTGGAGGAGAAAAGGGAACTGTTGCGGAAGATGAGCGAGGCAGAGGAAATGGGCAGCAAAGGCATGAGGACCGCCTCCACCGTCCAACACAGGTATCTTAATGAATCACACTGACTAATAACTTTTTACACTCATACCTGCCGCTGTTTCTTTTCAAGGGGCAAATTAGGTGTTGTGATTGGATATCAGATTGCTGAACATATGTTAACTTGACTGAATTATTTTATTGGTACAGTTGTAGATTGGGACCTTTCTCAACAAAGACTTTAAAGATTATTGTCAAGGAAAACTACTAAAGCAAAGGCTAAAGATTCATGGGTTTTACACTTTTCATTGTCAACCAAAACTGTCATTAACCTCCATGTGTTGGCGAGGACATGAAAGCCACATTGGGTGACTTGTTTTTGTGAGTGAGTGTGAACACTAATCTGTGTTCCAGGGTCAACATCTTAGAAGTGGAAAACAGACAACTTCAGGATCGAATCCTGAAGCTCTCCAACCAAGTCAGTTCCTTAGAGCGCGCCCTGAGGAACGTCCAATCATCCTACAGCCTGGAGGTAACGCCATACACATCTGTATGCCTTAATGGGACATGCCACACAAAATCCACAGGTTTTATATATTGTTTTATAATGCTTTACATCACAGCTGAGTGACGTGTGGCTTCTTTAATTGTATTTTTTTTTTTTTTTTTAAATGATCATAAATGTTGCAAATGCCCAACAGAATGCCAAGAAAGCGCTCCCCTCTGACAGTCTCTGTGATAGCTTCCTGCATACATCTACGCTGAGGTAAGGTGGGTTTGAGACCACTAATTGTTTTGTTATGATTGTTGATTGACATTTGTAATTTGTGCTGCAGCTTAAGTAATCGACAACTTTGTTAAGCTCATCAAAGAATTCTTAACTTAATTTTCTCGTCATGTCGCACATCGATAGGTTTACATATCGGTGGATGCTTGTACGTATGTGCATTTTCTGCCAATTCTCTCTACGTTTGTGTTGCCAGTCTGACGTCCGGTTCGTGTGACCCACTCGAGATCCTTGATGCAATCTGCCGCGTGAAGGTGTCCGATCGCGCGGCGGCGGACGGCACTCGAGCGTCTGTCTCCACACACCAACCGTCAGAGCAGAGCTACCTGAACCTCACCTCACCGTTAGTTCTTCCAGACACCACAGGCACAGAGGGGAGCTCTTATAACAGTGACCGGGTGTGAGCGGTGGTAGGTGTCTTCAACAGCGAGCTACCAGCGAGGACATGTGCTAGAAGTCAATGTCCTGGGTTGTACTAAAGCATCCGCCACTTCCACTGGAGACGAAAGTCAGAATAAAGGAGTGAAAACATCGAGGATAATAAATAATCCTTGTTTTAAGGCAGTAATAATGAAATGGGAGCTCCCACTGGAGCTCTGCTCAGGGTGATATCTCTTTTGTATTGCAAAGCTGATTGTTGTTCGGCTTGCCAGCACTTTTTTTTGATCCAGATTCAGAATTTACATTTGGTGGTATTATTTAAAAAAAGCCTGTGCAAGTGTCAATTTTTATGGCATATGTAGAAGGAAAGCGAACGTGATGGAAGATTTAATTTGGAAGCTATACACGTGGCACATCAGAATGCTTCAAAGCCTTGTGTTGGCTTATGAAAAAGATGATTTATTTTTTTAATGTAATGGTACAAGATAAGACAATGTACTTCACACTAGCACAGTGAATGTCTAAAAGACATTCCATGAGGGAGGTTTGAGTGAGACTAGTTTAAACTGAGCACTTTATGAGAAGTTTTACTCGTGTTTAGTTTGTAAACTGTAGTGGAAAATGTAGCAGTATGTCAATGGTACGTATTTTTCTGAGTTGAGTTTAATCCTGGCAGTGTTTTCAGTGAAAAAATGCCAATGGTGTTGTATGTCTATGGTTTTACTGTGTCAGAAATCTTAGCGCATTTTTACTCATGTCATACAGTATATAACGTTGATATTGTGCACTCGCTTGCCTATTGCATGTGACGTGTAGCCACTCCAGTATTTACAATTTGCTTCTTAGTTTGTAATTTTAAAACAGCCAAATGTCAGAATTATTTTTATTTTTTTTAAATAATTGGTCAACCTCAATAGTTTCCTCCAGGGACGCTCATTCAGAAAGTAGTTACACCCTTTTACGAAGAGATGTGTGGGAAATAAATACACATGAACTAGTACTATTTAGTGTAAATAATAGTATTGTACAGTGTGGAAAGCGTGCTGTATTTTGTCTACAATGTGCCTGAAATCATGAAGTGTTGAACTTTATCCTGCTGCTGCGTGAACACGTCAAATAACAAAAGCCTATTTGCAACAGTTATCTAATCGACAAGAAACTTTGACTTGTGTTGCATCCATGTAAATACTTTTTTAAACAAATATTTTCATAAATAAAAGTGAATAAATCAGCGTAATGTTTGTTTCCTCACCACATGTCAGCAGGTACAGTTTTCAGTAAAAAACAAGCGATCAGTGATGAATTTATAACAGTCTGTTTATTAAACAAGGTAAAGATACAAAGCTTGTTTTCCTTTTTTAAACATTGATAACCTTAGTTTAACTTCTCAGTCTTGGCTGTGCATATTTAGTTGTCTAGAAACTGTATATGAAACCACAATGCAAGACAGGAAAAAGTGTAATAAATCTACGCAATATCTTTTCATAGAGAACATGGGTTAAACAGCTATCGTACAGATTACAGCTCAGGAACTCCATGCGGAAGGAAGGAAATTAAAATGTTTACACGACTGAATACTGCAGAACACAATACAGATTAATGGAAATGGGATGATAAAACAGTTAAGGCTTACATGTAGATAACTGATATAAAACATGAATATTAATAACATATGGGTAGACTAAAATAATTACAGTAAGTTCATACATAAACTTTTACAAAACCCAAACGGAGCATGTTTATGAAAACTAAAAAATAGGTACTATAAATGAGTAACATGTTTTACAGTACAGCAACATGTACATTTTCCCATTATCTCAAAAGAGAGATTAAGTTGAAGAGGCAGGGTCTGTTGTTGGCGTAAATGTCTGTTTTCAGGCCAGTGGCTTGAGTAATACGTTTTTTATTCTTTTGAAAACATACTATATACTGTATATGTATTTTACATCGTTCTCCGTTCCATCTCAAACGCAACGTCTAGCCGTAGCACCTGTTCTGAAGTGCCCTGAAGAATACAGGGTACTCTATTAGTACCATCCAGAGGTTAAAGTTACAGTAACAATACAACAAACAATACTGTGTACAATAAAAAGAATACAAAGGAGAAAAATAATTCAAAAAGGAGAAGCATCACCTCCACACAAACTCATAACATAGGCCTATGGAATATGACTTGCACTGCAGTTTATTTCAAATGGGTAAAGCTTATTAAGGTTTAAAAAATACTTAACTGGGTCAGAGGAGCCTGTACATAACTTCACATTTTGGTCCAATGTTTGGGTTTAAAATTTACCACCGTGGGTAAGAGAATTCATTTTAGCTGAAGTGTGTTTCAAAGAAGGGATGAGTAGATTAGAGCTGGCACGGATACATGTGCAATGCATTCAACTCCTAATACTTCTAATAGTCAAAGCTTAACTGACTAGAGAAAAGCAGACAAGCTGTGGCAAGATTTGCTTTCTCTTAAAACCTAAACAAGGTTCATATATATGGCACAAGTTGATGGGACCTCAGGAAAATCTAATGTCACAAACAGTGTTTTCTTTGATCACATGTTATGATCATAAAGGTGCCGTAAAAGTGAATGTCAAATATGGAGTGAAAGAAAAAAAGAAAACATTCATCCTTCTTCCCTTCCTGGTTGCTCTTCGTTTTCTCTTCCCAAGTCAATAATGCAACTTCTTAATACAATCATTAAATGTTTAAATTGTCATCTAGCGATTGCCTTTCTTCAAATTTAGATGACCCTGTAAATGTGTACTTTTTTTTTGTAAAAACAAAAAAAGCAATAGAAAAAGACTGTTTATTTATACATAGACAGGACTCTTAGCTGCCACAAGTAATGCCCTTTGGCATTTCCCATCCAACAAGATTGAAACAATTTGAGCCAAAACCACAAGGCCTAAAAGTGCTTTAAGATTATCTTTGGATGTCTCCAGAATACACCCAGCAAACATTTTCTCAATTCTTTATAAGGGCAAATATCATCTGGCACATTTTTGAAACCCATTTCATGGAAGAGGAAAAAAATAAAAACAAATCGAACTAAAACATTTCTGATGGCCAATGCATCCGGCAGTTTACATGACGCTTACGAAAGTGCTTATTAAATCTGACGCAAGACATTCTTTGCCACTCGATCCTCCCGGGGCAACATCTAGCTGTATTTTTACATTCACAAAATAACGCTGTGCTCATTTTGACAAGACGGCCTGTGTCAAGATGGATGGAGGCAGCCTGAATCTAGCACTGAATGCTTATGTCAGCTGTCATAATGCTAATGTAAGCCTTATGTAGATGGCGGTGGGTGCAGGGCCTCATAAGCTCCAGCCTAACATAGACTTTGAATCCGACCTGCCGCTGAGCGTCTGGGAGCTCAGATGAGGGAGATGCGTATGGGGATGCTGGGCGACTCGGTCCTCTGAGGCGACTGGTGGCTCACTAGGTGCTCCACCACTGTGTGTTTGGACATGTGCTTCATAAGGTAGGTCTCCTACAAAAAGACATGAAAACAAACCAAATAGTCCAAGATTAAAGGACAACAGATTGGACATCTTCTCTTTCCTGCATTACTGCTCACTGACATTGTATTTTAAGGATATTGGACCCTTTTCTTTGCTTGTATTTGAAATGAAAATATACCCGGAGTACCTTCACAAATAACACAAATATTCTAGATACATATCTGTGCAGTCAGTGGATCCAGCAAGAACAACTGAAGACACATTTAGTAGAAAGCTTTTAAAAGCTTAATTCACCGAAGAAGACATTGGCTGTGCTGGCTTTTCAGTTGTGTCATGCGACCGAAGAACAACGCCAAAAGAAAACGTATGTTTTTGGACTGACCACTTTTCACACTTCAACCAACCACCACAGAAGCTGCTTGCTAGATGAGTAGCATCTTTTTGAAGGTGCGCTTATTGGCAAAATAAGATGTTGTTGCAAACAGTTACGCCTCGATGGCACTTGGTTGTGAAGCACTCGTCTAATCTATTTAGGAGTATTTGCTCCAAGCAAATTTTTTTTTGTCCAATTTAAAACTCAAAGATATTCATATTATTATGACGAATAAAAACAGCCAAATATTCACATTTTAGGTACTGGAACCAGTAAATATTTGATATTCCTGCCCAAAAGATGCCATTACAACTATACTATGATCAAAGCAGTTGATTGAGGTAATTCATTTTATGTTGATTGAGTACGAAATGAATTGTTTCAGCTCCAGAGTAATCTGTCGGGCATGGAGAGTAGTTTGCAGATTGGTAGAAAACATTTTGATTTGACTGGATAAGAGATTAAATATGTACCTTACAACCCAGTTTTACAAGTAAAAGGATCAAGTGAAGTGGTACTTTGTAGATCCCCCGTATGCCAAAATAAGGAGTGGTATACTATCATTACTATCAATACTATCATTTAAAATAATAACCCTTTTGATTATAAAAAAAATAATAATAATTCACCTCTTTTCTGTATAGTTTGAATACGAGCAAGAACGTGTTGAATTGTTAATTATCACAAAGGAAGAAACTGCTAGTTTCCAGCGAAGTGAGGCAGAGTAACATCAAAGGTCATCATCTTCTCCGTCCGTCTGAAGGCACACTGGAAAAACCTTACACGTAAATTAACATACAGATAACCTGTGGTTTACTCACTGAGGTGTATGCCCGGCCACACATGCTACAGCAGTAGGCCTTAGCGTTTTTGATGGCGTGCGCTGATAAGTGGATCTGCAACGATGCCGAGTCGGAGTAGGCACGGTAGCAGTTAGGACATTTATACGGCTTGTCTTTGTTGTGCTGCCTCTGGTGAGACTGTTTTGGGAAGAAACGCAGACAAAATGCTCTTAATTCTGCTTTAAAAAGCAGTGAACCGGTGTAAAGTAACAGTGACTGTTGTAGTATCTGCTGTGGCAGACTTAAGTAGAGTGACCATGTACTGACCTGGAGGTTAGACAGCTGGGTAAAAGCCTTTTCACATCCAGGGTGAGCACATTTATAAGGCCTATCGCCAGTGTGGATTCTGTGGCAAAGGAAGCGGATCAGAAAAGTTAAAAACAAATAGGTTTGCTTTTTAAATCAGAGATGACCCCTAGTGTTCACAACGTTAATGCATCTAAGGTACAATAACAGACAAATGATATGCCTGAAGCGTAAAGAGATGTCAGAAATCCTATCCTGTAATTATTAGTAATCTGAGATTTGATTTTCCCAGGTCTAGCGGTAGCTCCTCCTCCCCCCCCCACTAGCTTGGCTTCCCCCTGCCTGGTGCTCACAGCTTGGACCGACCTGGTGTGCTGCTGCAGGTGTGACAGCTGACGGAAGGAGTTTTCGCAGTAGGAGCAGTGGTAGGGTTTGATCCCCAGGTGGATGCGCAGGTGCTGGGACAGGTAGGAGGCGTTGGCAAACGTCTTGGAGCAGTGGGGACACTTGTGTGGTTTGGCCTCCGTGTGGGTCTTGGAGTGCATCTGCATCTCTGACTTTGATAGGAAGGTGAGCGGGCACACTTTACATCTTGGTGACAAAAACAGGACACAAGAATGCATAAATGTGATCAGTTAAGGGTGCTATAGAAATAGAGCCTCATCGAGACTATACAGTGTCACGCCATCGATGTTTTTAAGTATTGAACCACTGCTTTCCCAATAGCAAGACTACTGTCATTTTCAAGACATATAAACCAGAACAAGACCAATTCTGAATAAAGCAGTCGCCCTGAATCCCAACCAAAGTCGGAATAGAGTTTAATTGTAGATTAATTTAAAAAAGAAGAAGTCGGTAGTGGTTTAGTATCCAACCAAGTATTCCAGGTGATAATAAGGGGTACAGATCAATTGACAGTCCACTGAGTGAATCCAATCAGGTGAAAGATGGGTTTATGTTGATGTCTCAGTAAGCAGCACCACATCTCAATCATCTACAGCCTACTTAAAACCAAACAAGCAAATGACTATTGATCTGTTGTAGACCGCAATTCAATTTGTGTATTGGCTTTACGAGGCCAGCGCTGAGAGGAAATGTCCTCCCCCCTGTGATGCAATAAAAACGTCCAAGACAAGAGTAGCGGCTTCCTGTGACCAACCTGTAGATTTTGCCCTCTTTGGGTGCCAAAGTGAGACAGCCTTGGTCAGCTAGGATAGGGTAGGGCACCACCAGCAGAGGACCAGTCTGGTTTTCAGCTTTGATCTTCTTCCGTCCACGGGGCGCCTTGGGCGGGGGGCCCAACAGGCCGGCCAGGCCGCCGATTTTCATGTGGTCCATGCCAGGACCGCTGGCCAGCCCAGAGATGATGTTCATAGAGGGGGCGCCGCCCAAGCGGTTCAGGCTGCTGGAGGTTGGAGTCGTGGGGGTCAGGGCCTCTGAGGTGCTGTGACTGTCGGGTCGGGATGAAGGAGCCAGACCTGTGGAAATGAAAAGCAGACCCGCTTTAACACTACAGGTGACTTGAAGGAAGTTCTACAGATTTACACGTTTGGTACATTTTTGAATGCATGCTATTCAAAAGAGCCATTGGTTTCCATTCATTTCTGTGTGATATAATGATCTGTTAGCAGACTCCTAAAACTTGTTTGAGTTGTGGAACGCATCACAGTGAAGGGAACATCAAGTCTGTATTGCTTTTTGCCAGTGTTACATGCGGTACACATCTTAAGTTTCAAAAGTCTGTTCACCGATTTTTACATTGTACAGGAATTAATAAAAAACAAATGGCTGCCTGGAACAGGAGAACAAATTCACTGAAATTCATAAAGCACAGCAGCAGAGTTTGCAAAATGGTTAGCTGTGAATACTATGATTTGTAGTACGTAAATATGCTACAAGTTTCACAGGTTTCAGTCTGAAAACCAAAGACCGTATTACTCCCTAATACTCTAATGCACTGCTCAGCCTGCACAACACTCTCTCCATGTATTTCCATACATTAAGCCTAAGGAACACCTTTCAACTAACTGACTAATGACACACTGCGTACATAAGTATGCACACTGAATGTTAGTACATGGTATGTCCATTTACCCTTACTGCGTGCATTTGTGTATCCCAATCTACTAAGACAATCGAGTGTAATCCGTCACACTGTTAAACACCAGGCGGATTTTCTTGCTGTTATTTTCCCATGTCAGCAGACCACAGAGACCATCTGGCTGCAGTACCTGAGCGATGGTTGAGCCGGTTCTGTTGCTCGCTGAGCTGTCTCATGTGCCAGTCTTCCCACAATCCTTTGGCCTTCACTGCTGACTTGTCGTCCATATTTCCATCTGCAAGTTGTCAGGCGATGGCATTTTAATCCGTGAATGGTTTCGATATAGATAGACCTTTTATACATTACCAATACCCAAACTTTATATGCTTGCCAGTTCTACAAACAACAAAGTGGAGACTGTACCTGGCCCAGAGCTGGAGGCGGGGCGAGCGTGTAGAGCAATGTCCGGTTGTCCGGAGCCCTGCTGCTGCGGGTGGTGGCCCTGCACCTGCTGCGACTGGAGCTTAGGCAGCGACATGATGTGCTGAGCGCTGCCGTCCGGGGACGAGGTGGGCTGCAGCAAAGACTGCTGGGATGGGGTAGACGTAGGCGGCAGGTGCAGGGGTCGGATCTTCTCGGCCATCAGCTGCTCCTTGATCTTGTTAATGAGCACCAGGTTATCCAGCTGAAAGGGTTAACGGGTCATGCTCAACAGAAAACAGCCACAGTGTGTCAATGTCATTCACGCCCCAGAAACACTTCCCAGGAAAGAAAACACGGACCAGCACACAGTACAGGTTTGATCATGACTTCTTTTTTGTTATCTACGAGAAAGACCTGTGAAGGATTCTCACTCTGAGAGGTTGCTTCACTTACAGACTGGTGCTGAATGGCTTAAAAGATATTCACACAAGGAAACAAATGGCAATGAAAGGCGGAAATGTCACAGTGATTACATGTGATGGGTGGACTTACCTGGCCTGGCATGGATGGAGGTGGCGGCCAGAAATACGCGTTGTTAAATCGAGGCTCTGCCATCCTGAAATGAATACAATGTATTTTAGTCACAATCAAAAGTAAATCTATACTTGTTGAGCTCAGTCAGAGACGGGTTTATGATACAAACCACTGTTTTTCAAAATGTGTAAATGTTCTGAACAAGGTCTACGGGCAGTGTGCGTTAAAGTTACAGACTGGCAGACTATTAAATGACAGACAGCGGAAAAGGTGAAGCATTTCCTTTGGCACCAAATGACTGGATATGTTTCATTAGTTTCCAGCACATGCACTCTCATCTAGCTTTGTGTGCACTTCCACGCTTGAATCACACAGTTTACAATTCATGGTGCTCAAACGGCTCCACTTATCCACTGAGGAGAGATTTTGTTGAGGAACTTTTGAAAGCTTTTCTAAGACCAAAAATAAAAAAATGTAAGAGCCAAGTTTCACTGCACTGGTTGCAGAATAACGAGCAACTGGAGGATATTTAATAGGAAGCCCCATAGAAGGTATTAATATTTTAATACCTTCTAAGGGCTTGTATTAATATATATTTGTTCCAATTTCCCGAAGGACAAATAAAAAGGTTATTTTGCATTTCTTAAGACAGGTAATTAAAACTGGAGGTTGGGTAAACCTAAAAAAAAGAGGTAAATGTTATGTTGGCTATGGGTTTAATGGGCTTTAAGAACTTAAATCAATCAAATCATTTTAACTCAAAAAAAACAAAAAATACATTTAACTACAGTTTAGGCTGAAATTGAATTTAAACAGAACTTGGAAATGCATAGTTTGAAAAACAAAAATATGTCTCATTAGATTGTTCTGGCTTTCATCAGCATCTCATGGTCTTCCTCAATTATCAGTTAAAGGGTGGAACAATCTAGTATGCTTTGGCAAAATAACAAAATTTAAGATATTGTATAGGTTTTATGAGGACCTGCATTAACCTTGAAAATAAAATGAATGAATTTTAAAATAAGTCATAAACCTTGAATAACATGTCAAGACTATTGTAACAGTGTGAGGAGTTGCTATAAATGTATGTTAATAAAACCCAGTGTGTAGATTAGGCCAACAGTGTGACATTGAGGCAAACTGTCACTTTTAAGTGAACACAGGGCAAACATTAAATGTCACCTACAATGTATCGTGTCACGTATAAAACACGGCATCAGTGTGACAGAGCATTCGCCGATTAGCTTCCACATTTAGCCCCTCTGCTCCTTTTGTCTGAGAGTGAAATCCCAAAAATAAGTGGACGTCGCTTTAAATGTTGTGATAAACGCTATGAAAAAAACAAAAAACTTTCCATTCTTTGACTTTTCGGACATGTCGGCTGCCTTTGAGAGCGTCTCGCGACCGATGGAGGGTTTCGCGGATCGACCCTCCCGGTGCGACTCAGACATTCTCAGACAGTTTTCTTTAAACATTTCCAGACAAAAGAGAAACAAAAATGGCAGCCTTATTTTTATAAGGCGGGACGCCATATTCTGCAGACCCCAAAAAATTTAGGAGCATGAAGATCTAGTGGTGAGGGGGGTGTCGGGGATAAGAGGCGAGCCGACGCGGACACAAAGGTGTGTTTATCATGTCAAAGGCATGAATGATTGTTTACGGCGAATTGCAGGTTTGAATAGCCCGGCCTCCCCAGCTCTTAAAAAAACTGACACTTCCTACAACAACCATGCCCTGCAAAAAAAAAAAAAAAAAAAAAAAAAAAAAAAAAAAAAACAGCACGGAAACGGACAAGATGCTGGCGCGACCCAAACACCAGACCGATTAAAACAACCGTAGCTACGCGTTAAGGTCAAAATGTACCCGGCGCACAATGTCCTTTCTCCCGAAAAACGCTGTGCCATCTTAACCACATTTCACTTTTAGAGCAGCTTTTTTCCCCCCACATTCTGCAACTTTTGGACGAATCAAAGGACAGCAATTGCATTTTGTGCACATTGCACGCATCTATGGTGATATAACCGATCAGAGAAATGCACAGTAGCGAAGACACGAACATACATGCACAAATACCTGGTGTCCCGGTTGCAGATATTGTCTTGCGAGAAGGCTACAGCTATAATATAAAAGGTTGATGTTCTTTCTGCCTGCTTCCAGTCGGACCACCGCTTCCGGGTCGCTTTGTTCACTTCTGGGTGCTGCTGCAGGCTCAGTGCAGTACAGACACAGAGGGAAGTATACAGCTAGTGTTGTTTTGGGTTTTTACACGATGACCTGCTCTATTAACGTTTATTGCGCATGTATGATTCATCTAATAACGTTATTTCAGCGCGTGCCTGGGTTGGATTTAGCCGACAGATCCGCACAGGGGTGGAAGTAGTAGCACACTCAAATCCTAAAATAGCAACGCCACAGTGTAAAAATACTCCCATTACAAAGAAAAAGCCTACTGCATTCAAATGGTCATTTAGGTCAAGTACTGACTGGTAAATACACCGAAAATATGTAAAGAAACAAAGGTTAAATACGACAAATGGCAGCTTTCAGGGGTTAAATTGCTTAAACTAGGTATTGTGAAATCTTGCAATACTACAAGGACAGTCCCAGACAGATAAATGCAGTGAAGGTAAATCTATATTTCTAAAATGTAGTCGGGGGGGTGAAAGTAGCCTACTCCAAAACAAAATTAAGTAATAAATAAATAATTAAAACTTAAATGCACCTGTATCCCAATCTAATCAGTCAAAAGTCACATTTAAACTCCCCAGTTAGCAGGTCAAATCATGTCCATTATTTTAAACTCACTTTTCAACCAAATGTTGCCCAGTTATAAACTTGACACTATTTAGGTTTTTTTGTTTCTGAGTTATTTGATTTTATTTTATTTCCGATATAGTTTATTGTTGTAATAATATTTGTATGATACTTTCTGAGCCATGTCTTTCTTTATACAGTATACCAAGGTTATGTACAGTATATACTACAGACCATATACTGTCTATAAGAGATGTATACAATATCACACTTTGTTGATTTAAACATTCACAGACATTGTTTTAACAGCATTTCAATGACCATATTTCACTGGAAATGGTAATGTTTAGGATTTAAATTTAAATAGTGTTGAAATTAGTTATATGTAGCTGAGACATCTAAAACAGTTGTTTTTCACCCACATTTATCTCAATCCTGACTTTCACATCTAGACGGCTTCTGACCTCCAAATAACCAAATCAATACTTACTGGTCCGGCGCTCTGAGGACGGTTGTATCTTGTTCAAGTCTTTCTGCCTTTGCAGAAAGGAACTCTATCAGTATTTTACATCTTGTAAGTAACCTATACCACGTCAATATTGTTTTGTGTTTATACATCTGAATCTAAATCATTATTTCACGCAGTTACTGAACAGCTGTAGACATAATTCAAGTGTAATTTCAGTGTCTGAACCATGAATCTAGAAAAACAGAGACATCAATCCATAAAGCTGGTTGAAATCCTAATATCTGTAACTTTTGTAGGAAAGTAAATAACAAACTTAGCCTGTTGTTATATATAGGTTAATATTCATAGTGCTTATATATGAGGTATATATACACTAATAATTCAAGACTGAGATTTTTCCTTTGAACGCTGACCCAGTGGAGGCTTACTGCAGTATATACAGTATCCTCTCATTTTAATGTGTGTTGGAAGGCTTTTTCAGAGTCAATTCGACTTTCATGTTCTCACCCCTCTGATCAGGGATTCAGTTTGCTGTACTTGACTGATCCTCTCTCCGATACCTGCCATCTCATCTACATTTGTTTCAGACTCGCTTATGAAGAGAAGGAAAATAGAGTTGCATCGAAGCCACTAATGTGCCCAGTATATCCAGTGTACCCACCCTCTTCTTACACACACCACCACCACAACATGTATCCGGCCCATGACTTACTCTCATGTACGTATGCATCATTATGTCAGCGGTGCAGTGGAATTATAGGAAACAATCAGGCGGAGGATCTCATTGACGTTGCCACTGGGTTACGTCATCGCACTGTTTCCTGTTTCTCGCACCACTTCTTTGAATTTTTCATAGAACTTGAAGGCTCTGACACACTAACACACAGGCTTCATTTAACACGTTCTTTGACTCAACTAAAGAGGAAATCTACAGATGGCTTAAAGCCGGAATTCTTCATCCTTCAGGTGATTTTAGTGGTGTCCTCGCCTGGTGATCATCTGACTCTTTGTTTTTCAAATGAAATTAACTCTCATCTGAAGTTGATTGTTAAATTCCTCACTGTCTACTCTTTCACCATGGATTTTGTTTTGGTGAGTAATTAAATTAAGTTTTATTTTATTTCATGGTTGTTTCAGGGATGATTTAGCTTCTCTGAGTCGGTTTTAGATCATCACTCATCGTTACAGTAGCTGTTGTCTGTGTATTGCTGTTCCCATGAAAGTACAAAAATATATTATTTGCTAAATAAGGTCGGTTAAAGGCATTGTTTCAAATTTAAATGCTTATATTTATTTTAAAAACTTGTCGTTTGTGTATTCTTGGGTGACATTAATCACTATAGAGCATCGGGGACTCTGGAGGATGTTTACTGTAAGAGAGAGACATATACATACAGTCTCACTGGTGGTTTCAGTTTTTAAGAGTTAACATTAAGACACATCATGTTGCTGCTTATATGTTTCTGCAATACACCGAGGTTGTTACATGTTATAAGTTATAGGTGGATGAGTAAAGGGATTAATGGGGCTAACTGTCATGGTCAAGTCTACACATTTAATAATAACATAATACATTTTCTTGATTATTGGGATTATCTACGATATTGTTTAATCCACAGATTATTTGATTAATCATTTGGTCTGTAGCAAATCTTCAGATGTCTTGCTTTGTTTGATCAACAGTCCAAAGCCCAAAGATATTCAGGTTACTGTCATAAAAGACAAACAGAAAACTGTCACCTTTGAGCAACCCAATCCTCAGACTTTCTGCACTTTTTATTCAGTTTTGGTTGGTTGACTAATCGATTAATTGACTAATAGCTTCAGCTCTAAGATTTACATATATTGGTGCTTTTGTGACCAAAAGATATCAGAGCTTGTTTCACAATGGCTGTCCGATTTATTTAACTCTGAACCACTGTAAAAAAAGGTGATCACTGAGCAACAATCTCACAACCCTGTTACACTGAGCTCTCTGATTTGTTCCCAGCTGCCACCGAGCAAGAGGCTTTTTACCAACAACCTTGTTTTCTTTGGCGCTCTTAAGATTTGAGGCCAGTTTAGGATTCATTTTAATTGTTTTAAGCATCCTTTTTTGAATAATCTGTGTTCCATTAACTCTGCACAACAATGGGTAAGAGAGGTGTGACCTGTGTAAAGGACCTCTTTAGTTTAGCATACCCACGTCCAACTTCTGCCGATAGCTACAGGTTAGAAAAAGTAATATTTCTCTCAGTCTCTCATGGCAAGAGGAGCTTGGCTTATGAATACCAGAAATGTCTTGGGGGTTAGCAATTGTTTCGGTTTATTCCCCATCAATATAAATAAGGCGTGGGTTGCTTCATGTTTTTTTTACTACTTCACAGGCCCCATCTGACATCAAATTGTCAAAACCTTTTTTCAGGATTGGGTGAGAATTGTTTAAGATGAGGGTGTGACCCGGGCACCCGCTGCCATATTGTTTGAACAGAGGTTTCTGATACCCTTCGAAACAGTTGTTAATCCATATTCAGGGTGGTCTCCAAGAAGGTTAAGATCAATGACCTTCGCTGCTACACTGCTTTTAAAAAACACCATTTCATCTCAATCTCAAGCTAAACTATACATCAAGGCTCAACCAGAAAGTTTGATAAGATCGGACAAACTTTTCTGCTCTAATTTCAAAATTGGACTAATCCCCATTAATGTACAGCTTTTTTCTCTCTTTTCCTCTCTTTTGTGTTTTAGTAGTATGTGTTAATGTATAGGACGGATGTAAAATATGTAATAACTTTTTTCATTTCCATGCACCTGTTTGATATCTTAGGTGCATGGAAATGAAAAAACAATAGATGCCCGTGTAATGACTTGATGAGTCGTATTGAGCCATGTTTCCTCCACAGCTGTCCTTTTGTATGGCAGCTGTAGTGGCAATGTGTCAGTTGATTTGTGAGCATCTTCTTAGCCACACTTGAAACCTTGTCTTTTTGTTTTAGGTGCTGATACTTGCCTACCTTTCCGCTGGACAGAGTAACAGTGAGGTTACAGAAGAAAAGTGGAATTCATGTCATGAATGGTGCCCGCCTGGTAAGTAAACAAGGGGCGGTGTGCATTGGCCTTGTCTATTACAGTTTTAGTGGATTAACCACATATGAGCTCATTCCCTTTCTTCTCTTTTTTCACTGTTACCCAGGATATTATAAAGTTGATGATTGTGGTGATCCAGGCGCAAGGCACAGATGTGAAAAATGCCGCAATGACACATTCACAAATAGAGCAAACCATAATATGAAATGCCTGAGGTGTGAAGAATGTGGTAAGTATCTTCTTCAAATACCATTATAAGGCGATACACACACGTGCCGTCAGCTTGTGGGATATTATGTAAAATTGCATTTGACCGAGATAATAAATTGGATCGACATTTTCTGGTTTCTGGTTATGAAAATATGATGTTTTTTTGTTGCAGCTAACATTCAACTCTTTTCATGATGAGATTCACTTTTTATGTTTGATAAGTTAAAACATAGTGCAAAGTAGCAGGTTTTTGCTGTATATCTGAGGTTAGAGACATTGTTCCATGGCCACCTTGGCAGGACTGGGTGTTAAATGCTGTGGATGGAGACAGAAACACTGTCTTTTGTTTTTTTCCCCAGATTCTAAGGTTACAATAAAACCCTGCACCTCTACCAGTAATACGGTGTGTGACTGTAAAGAGGGATACTTCAAGTCTGACGAGACTGAGGAATTCTACTGTAAACAATGTAAAAGTAAGTTAAAGAGCTGGATTGGCAATCACAGCTGCCATATTGAATAACTTCCTGGTTTATTCAATATAATATACCCGCAAAAGGAAACATATACTTTTTTTAAACTCTCACGATTTCATTTTTTTTTTTAGAGTTTGATGAACATCCTAACTTCAAAATCAGGTAGGAGATCCTACAATATGATAGCTGTCTAAAACAGACATGCTTAGATTGTCTTTGGTGCAAAGTGGAGAGTGCACACAGACCTGCAGCTTCAACAGAAGGCAGAAAACAGAACATTTGCTATATTAACCTTTTTCTGTGTAATACTTTATATCATAATTGCTGCTTTTTTGAATAATGTTATGCTTTATGCATTCGGTTTACATTTTCTCGCACACTAGTAAATTCAGTTTGTTTTTCTCTGTCATAGACCAAGCCTGACAAAAACCTTTTCTCATTGTTTCAGTAGTTTAATCAAGCAAAATTGGCAACGATTTGTTGACTCCAGCTTCTCAAATCTTATAATTTGCTTAATGCTGTTTATATTATTCAAAATTTGGGTTTTTCACTGTTGGGCGGACAAAACAAGACATTTAAAGACATTTTTATAGAGTACACAAACCCAAGACTTACGACAACTTATTTTTCTTTTAACTGCATTTTAGTCTTGATCTAAAATGCATCTCCGTTGCCAAATGAAGCATAATCTCAGGTCAGGGGGCATGTTATCTTCTTGTTAGAGCGGTGGAAACTTATGCCATTCTGTTGCAAATTTCCTGAATTTTTTTTCCCAGCCCTTATAAACACTCAGTTCCTGCGGCTTTACTGAGGCCCTGCACTACTTGTACTGAACAGTTTGCCTGCAGATGTTAAACATCTCAGCATAAAGGCGGTTTTGTTAAGACTGTTAGGGTAGCAGTAGCCCCACTAATAGTAATAACCATTTAAACACACACACACACACACACACACACACACACACACACACACACACATTAAAGGATAACAATAGTCAGGTGCCCTTAAGAATCATTGAAACAGGTTTTTCTCTAACCATTCCTTCTGTTCATATACTGGCCATTGAAAGATCACTTTCAAATGCACTTTTAACGTAAGCAAAAAGGGACAAAATCCACAGTCCACAAATGTCCCTCTTTTGTTGCCATCCCTCCTCTCTCTCAGCAGGGAGACACTCTCCAGGCAAACACAAAGAGGACATTTTATATTAAAATGACTTACTACTTTTGAAGATATCTACTTAATTTGAATAACTCAGACTGTTGAAGCTTGAGATAAACCTTGGAATGTATTTTCAAACAGAGCAAGGACTGTGGATTTTGTCCTCTATCACTTACAT
Source organism: Anarrhichthys ocellatus (assembly GCF_004355925.1). Taxonomy (NCBI): domain Eukaryota; kingdom Metazoa; phylum Chordata; class Actinopteri; order Perciformes; family Anarhichadidae; genus Anarrhichthys; species Anarrhichthys ocellatus. Next base: position 14,006,669 of record NW_022280035.1, on the reverse strand, counting down.
TGGAATCACATCAAGAAGGGACTTTGTAACATCCAGTATGAAAAAATACAGCAAGTAAAAGTTTTGATGTTCATATGAGCTCCTGGCTATTGTTTTAAGACTTTAAAGATTTAATAAATCCTTTATCGAAATATAAATGTGTTGTCACATTCCTCTGTTGTCTATATTAGTCTCTCCTTTTTTTCAGCTGTTTGAATAAGACAGACTGCAGGAGGAAGTGTCCAGCTTCTACAAATTCATCCACAGCTGCAACCACATCTACATCTACAGCTACAGCTTCAACTACAGCTTCAAGCAACTCACCAAATCCTGTTGTGAATCCAGTTCCTCGTAACTGTTAGTGCTACCTACGTATTGTACTTTAACAAGTGATATGACAGAATAATTCATTGGTCCATGTTTTCGTAGTTTTGTGACCCATATGCCCAAACATACTTTATGCTCACATTAGCTGTGGATATCTTAGTAAGTTAAACAGAACCTGATTGATTCGGCTTTTGCTGCACCATGTGTGGTAAGCGTTGAGTATTATTCAACTTATCCTGTGGATCAGACAGAAGTGATCAATTAGAATTGATGGGTGGTGGAATGATGTCAGTGTTTCTGTGTCCACATCAGTGAATGACATGTCCTGGCTGTTTCTCGTGGTGGTTCTGGTGACACTTCTGTTATCCCTTGGGCTCCTGCTGCTCTTCGCCAGGAGCCCCTTCAGATATCTCGGCCGTTGTCTCTACTGCTGTGTGAACAATGACCTGGAGCTGCCTCTCGAGCGCCCCAACTTCAATGGTAACCACTGTTGGAATGTATCCAAGCACATTTACTTCAGTACAGTTTTAAAGTCGTTGTGCTTTACTTGACTCTTTACAGCTCAAGTTCCAAGTTATTTTAGAGATCAATATTTTAAATAAGAAAATCAACTTGTAAATATGACACAGTGTTATATATTTAACTACTCATGAACATAAACATTAAAATGCTTCTTACACATGACTCAATCTTTGATGATAATCCACTATTATAATACATAATAATTTAACACCGCCATTAGCCATTATGTCTATAAATTAGTACTTTTGATACTTTACATTTAGCTTTAAATACTTCTGTACTTGAATGGGCCTTTACTTATATGTGGAGTGTTTGTGGTTTTGTTACTTGTGTTTAAGTATAGTATCTAAGTACTTTTTCCACCGCTGACAGTAATATAAGTAGCTGCATACTGGTACTTGGGGGTTTGGCAGTTATCCATTGGAGAGATTCACACACAGTAAACAAATACTATATATATTGTAGATATGCAGCAGATGCTGTGACATGACACACATTAATATAAACTCTCATGTATGATTCCTTAAAAAATTAAAACATGTACAAGTTGAAAAGACATTTATTGCCACAGAAGGTGTTTTCAGTGTTAAACCAAGAAATATATTGTTTACTGAGTGTCCTGTTTTCAATAAATGTGCTTTGTCAACTGAGCAGATTCAAGCAGGAAGCTTACTGATGATATCTGTTTTCCTCCAAACAGAACGAAGCAGTCATCAAGGCAGCAGCCCCAACACGCTGGTTTGTGCTCACTTCTGCATTTTGTGTTGTGTTGAGATTGAGATCTAGATCTAGATCGTAGCAGTATACTGTAGGTGGATAGTCAGAGGGCTGTGTGGACAAAAAAGAAATTAAAAAAGGTCAACAAGAGCAAAGGTGAAATGTCAATCACATGTTGTAGTTAAATTGAACTAAAGCTGGGATTTTATTTTGTGTGTTTTAGAAATAATGAAGAATTTCACCCACCACTCTCTAACATTTAAGAGATGTGATCGCAACAAAGATTTTGACTTCCTTTTTGTTTCTGTCCTTTCAAGACATTAAAGATATCTGAGAATACTCCTATGATGACTCTCAGCCAGAGTCCAGCCATGCCAGAACATCCAGCCCACATCAGTCCTCCAGACACTGAACACAAAGGTACGATTCAGTATTTGATGCCCGGCTACAATGCACAGCGTGTGAAAGACTTGGTTGGAGAGATTTTTCAATATTTCATATATACTGTATATATATCATTGTGTCTCTCCTGGTGCAGGAGGTGCATCTGAAATTGTCCCCATGCTGCCTTGATAATCTACTGAATGGGTTTAAAGGTGTTAATTATAATAATTAACGGTCAGGATTTCGAGCACAGCATCGAGACTGCTTTTGTTACGGTCTTGAATTGCAGCCACTGAAACACAGGCAGTGGAAAAGTGGACATGGACTACTTTGTGGCAATCGGTAATTTCACATTTAATCGTACAAAAATGACATGGAGTTACCAAAGGCTCCATTCTCGCGGGCGTCTTACCATAATCATGCAGACAACACACAGATTTATATAATGATGCCATTGTGGGTGCATACAGGTACTCAATAAGTCTATTCAATAATTCAGTAATTTAAACAAGATAAAACAGGAATATATCTCCCTGGACCTGAAGAAGAACAAATATGGCTTGTTAAAATAGGCTTGAAGAGCGAACCATGGATTGCAGCTATCTATTTATTACCAAAATAAAAAAATGATGTATCAAAAATAATGTATGCTCTTAAAATAAAATGTGGCAGCGCATTGACCTGCACTATTATATTTTCCCTTCAGCCTTTATAACGGAAGGTCATGAATCATCTCGTGATATTATCACTGCTACTAACAATAATGTCAATAGTGCAGGAGACACGCCGTAAAGGCAGCTCGGAGGTGTTATGATATACTGAATCAAGCTGTAATGAAATCATCGCCCCCTATGAGCACTTTCCATACTGTGGTTAGATGTGAAGACAGACTCATATTCATCAAAGAGATGAATATGAGAAGAGGAGAAGAGCTGCCAAGAAATATTTGTGAAATTGGTCTGCATTAGAGTCAAGTCAAGACTTCTTCAGGAGTGTTGGGGTGTTGGGGTGAGCGGGCTGTCACTTAGAAGTTAAGAGAAACTAATAATTTGAAGGAAGGAGCAAACTACCTAAACCTTGATATTTAAAAAAAAGAAGTATAGGAGGAAGTGTAATATCTACATTTTATCTGAGATTTCAGACAGCCTGTTTAGACAGATAAGAAAGAAGTGATATAAAAGGTATGTCATTAACGAAAGACTAAATTAGGGCAGAAACTGGAAGCAAAGCCATGGGTTTATGATGGACAAAATGACTAACAATGTCAAGAAAGTTGAGATCAGACACATTTGTTTTCAGGAAGGATACATTTAAATGTCTTTGGGCATGCAAGTATCCACTCTCCTGAAGTGAAGTGTCCTAGAGCAAGACACTAACTCCGCTACAGGTGATAGTTAGAGAGCATTGATACTTCAAATAATGCTGCTCTAACATTAATACGGGGATTCCTATAATTTGAAATGCCTGTCTCATTCAAGGTAAAGTTCCAGTTTCTTCCAGTATCTTATTTACCAACTCAACCAACTCAACTACCACTGTTGTTTTTTTAATCAAAGACATTTCAGAGCTTCTGTTTCATCTTGTATCCCAAGTACTGTATCTGAACGACAAACCCTCTCTCATTGTCTACCGTCTACCATCTAATAATGGGTACCACAAACATGTGGATGTTATTGTTCATAGATGCATTTTGCTTCATGCAATATTTCCTTTTTACGACTCTATTCACCAGGTGGGAAACATTTTGTACTATTCCTCTGCTACCAATTTTCCAGAAGCGTTGGACTCTCTCTGATGCATCAGGCCTCTTATTTATTATTAAATAATAATAATTGCAATAATTATTATTATTGCAATTCCAGTGTCCAGTGGCCAAGTTGAAAGGAAAGAGTTTTTGATGATTTTTGTGCGCACAGCTTCTTCAGCTTTGCTCTAAGCATCGGACACATCTCAGCTGGCATCACTTGTCATCATGCCACTCATACCAAACAGAAATAATTAAATGAAATGTCACAGTGAGACTTATTGCCATCTGCGGTGTTCTTACTTTATGCCCTCTTTCTCACTGCTTGTTCAGCACGCTGTTTATCATTGATCAGTCTTGTGTCCCACAGTGTGAGAATGGAAACCGGGAAACAGGACGCCCTCACTATTTCACTCTTTTTTAGTCAGCAAATCAACATTAGAGGAAATGGCACATGAGATAGTGAGTGCATCCACACAGATATTATTTGTAGTAATAGAAGTGTGAACGGTTGATGAGGCCTCATAGATTTTCCCCTGCTTTCCTTTAACCTTTCATTTGCTCATTCTCTGAATTGTTGATTCTATTAGTTTCTTTTATCTTTAGCAAAGTACGGTGGATCAATGCTTCACTCTCTTAATAATGCCATTTAAGTTGTTATGTTCTAATTGCCTGATACAGGTCTATGTTGGTAAACCAGGTAAACCTCTGAAAATACTCTACTTTTGGGAAGACCTCACTACTACTGAATTTCCTGTTATTCATGACATCATGTCATTGTTTCTGTCATTTGTGGTGGAGCTGAAAACCCCCTTGTGTTTGTAGTGCTGTTGGTTTTGTGGAGGATTCATTTCATGAAATGGACATGGTGGTTATCGGCTTTGCGTTTACTGTCAGGGAAATTTTATAAAGTAAACAAATTATAACAAACCTGCATCCAAATGTTGTTGGCTGTCCTGTGCACTGTGCTGTTCTGTGTCATGGTGTTGAGTGGCTTGACTGTATAGATGCTGGATGTATTACAGTACGTTGTTTTATCCGCCTAAATCAAGCTTTGGCAATAGATGTTGTTGGAATTGTTGGTTGTGGTCTTTCCATGGGATTTGTTGATAATAATAACAATAGAGAATATCACCAGACTTAGGCTTTAATAGCACCTGAATGTAGTCAGTGCAGGGCGATCTCACATGGTCTACTTAAATGCCTCTATACAGTTTCTGTATCCTGATGACCTCTTTAGTTTAGTTTGAATCTGGGTTTACAGTTGGCCAAAAAACAGACATCCCGTTCTCGTAGCTGACGTTTTTCCACGGCAGAGTTTTCGCTTTCCTCTTATTGTCTGTGATTCTCTTCTTCCAGCCACCACACAACAATCGGATCGCTGGCCGGCCATCGTCCTCTATGCCATTATCAAGGAGGTGCCCTTGCGTAGGTGGAAGGAGTTCCTGCGTCTGCTCTCGGTCACTGATCAGCAGCTGGAGCGGGTGGAGCTGGAGGCCGGTTTGGGCCTGGGCTCCATGGAGAGGCAGTACCAGATGCTGAGGCTGTGGAGCCAGTGTTCCTCTGCGAGCCTGAACAATGTCTTCTCGGCCTTGCACTACATGGATTTATCCGGCTGTGCCCAGCATCTGCAGGAAAGCCTGGAGAAGCTGCAGGTTAAAGGCCTGAATTGAAGCAAGGTTTCACAGCCTGCAGAAGTTACACAGAACATGGTTTCAATGGGGCATTCCAGGACACCTGAGGCCGTACCTGGGGACATCAGTGCTTCAACTGTGGACGCCAGTCCCTGTAAAGGACGTTTCTAACTGTAGCTACTACATGGTACAACCACAGAAAACTGCAATTATGTCACAAATGACTCATACTGAGTAATGCCGATGTATTTTATAATAAAGAGTTAAATGGCAGTACGGGGCACTGTGGAGATCCTGATAGGCCCAACTACAATTGGGGTATTTCCTCTTTTACGATATCTTTTGGTGTATAATGTTTCCCTCTTAAATGTTTTTTGGGTTGAGCTTTTTTTTTACCTCCAGAATGACACTTAAAAGGCAGAATGTTGATTTGTTGAAGTGCAAATTCAGTTGCAGAATTAGGGAAGTGGCTTCCTCCGAGGCATGTAAAAACCAACATCAGTAGCATTTTTAAGAACCACAGATTTAAAAAGAAAAAAAGAAAAGGGAAATACGCTGTCAAAACGCCCTCTAGCCCACCACATAACCTCCAGCTTGTCATGTGCCGTCTCTTAAATGCCAGCAGTTGTAGGCTGTGGTTTTAGAGGAGGATGCTCAAAACTAAACTTGTGTTACTTTGTGATTGTGTACGTGTGTAAGAAGGGAGTAGTGAAAAGGAAGATACGTCCTTTGAATTCTAAAGATTTTTTATACCTCCAGAGATTGGTGCCTATTGTTTAGCATTTAACAAGTCAAATTCAAGACTCCTCTTCAGTTTGATTATTTAAACTGTGTGAACATGTTAGTGTACATCAATAATGTTTGAGCAGCTCGTCTCTGTCTCCTTTGAGAATGAAAGTTTGGTGTAACAACTCAGCTATACTCATTCTTGTTGCGCACCCTTGTAAAGGGAGAATACTGAAATCCCCACAGGATGTCAGATTTTCAGTTTCCTGCAAATAAATGGTGTCAAAGTGCAGTAGGCTGGGTTTTCCCTCACCACACATATTCCATCCAAACTGATGGTTTCCGGTTATGGGGCTGGGGTATCTCACTTTGAGTTTTTGTTTGTCAATTCAGTTCCTGACAGTAAAGGACTTTCCAGTAAATTAAGTTTATTGTTGAATGTTTAAATATGAATCTAGGTCTGTGGTTTGTGTGTGTGTATATTTTCTATAATTATTATTTTTTATTTTGTTACATTTTGCATAATTTAATACAAAGCTCAATGAGTGGATGATTATACTGAAACTGTCAGGGTTTAGGAATGTTATGTTATCCTCACTGGAGTCCCCTACGTGGTACAAATGTGTAGTAACACGGTACTGTAAGAGCCTCAGTCAGTGTCATCATAAAGAATAAATTTATTGACCACAAGATGGGAGTGTTGTCTGAGTGTATTGACTGTAGTGTCTCAGCAGCTGGTGTGCATTTGAGCACATCCCCATACAAAGAAAATGAAGGCAGGGTGCTTCAGGAGCTTTTATTCTTGAGGTGGATTCGACAAATCTCATGAATTGCAAATTCTGCTTCAGCACAAAGAACAGCTGTCCTACATTGTCCATATTCTTTGGCTATAGAAAAAGCATAGGTCCCATACGGAGACACGTTTTTCACATCGGCAGTATGTTAGTAGACAACCATCCGACGTTCTGACAGCATGCAGGGTTAAATCAACATTCACGTGTTTTTGCATAGTAGCTCACAAACATGCTGATACGATGCCAACTATAACTAGTTTTTTTCCAAGCGTTTTATTGATATACCAGTAATATCGGGCATACAAGCAATTCGTGTTGATGGGAGAAGTTGCAGTCGGCACGCTTTGTTTTGCCACTTTGTAAAAATATCGGAGGGCAAATAATGAAACCGCTGTTCTGGAGGTATTTAAAGTTGTTTCACTATCACAGCGGTTTCACGCTTTCAACATTCCTAGAAGCACTAACAGACTACTTCTGTAAAGCAACAGATTTTTATCGCCGACTTTTGGGGCCGTTGAAACAACGAGAGGCGTCTCGTTCTGGGGACCTGTGGTCTTCCTATAAGCACGAGCGTTAGTGGTTTCCATTGGCAACCGGAACCGTGCTCACAGGAACACCAGCTCGCGACTACAGAACAAAGCCACGAGGAGTTTTCCGTGATGTGAAGCTAGTTTCGGTAAGTTTCTTTCATCTTGTTGCTATCTTTGTGTCTTTCCACCTGTAACACTCTTTAAAAAATAACTTTGCTGCAGCTTTTGTTGTGTGCGTGGACACACCGTGTTGCCCTGGCAGCTCTGGGACCAGAGCTATTGAATTACACCAATGGGGCACAGGGTTTCTGTTCACGGGACCTTCAGGAACAGAACATGAACTGACACCGTCAGGGATTTCATTTGGTTTCGCTCAGGTTTTGGTGGCTCTACTAAAGCCAAATGAGCAGGTAGGCATGGGCTCGAGGATGCAATAAATTCCCTCTACACAAAAGGGCTATTAAGTTTACAGAGTGCAAAAAAAAAATATTTTCATGCAATATTTTGCTATACTGTAAACGGCTTAAAATACACTGCATGCCAATATATGTGGTTTATAGTATGTCATTTTTATGAAGCTTAATTTGTTATTTTGCAATGCGGGTGCAAAGCATGTTAAAACGTTCAAACATGCTTGACAGAAAGCAATTAAGTGTTTCTTGTTAATATTAGAAACAGTAGTAGGCCTGTTGCTAAATTGGGAGTTGCACCAGCACCACAGTCACGGTAAAAAAAAAAAAAGATAAAACACCAGTTCCAGCAGTAAAATAATATTGAACCAGTTAATGCAATTAATGATTGCTGGATTCCAATTAGCTGCTTCAGTTTCAGGTTCACACTGTCACATTGTCCCGCGGTTTACTGGGACGCTTCAACAGCGCCATCGTTAATGATCTTAGTAACACCTGTGCTTTTCCAAGTCAAAATCTCTTGTTGTGAGAAATGCCTAACTTTCATCCTCATTCCCTGTTTTGTAACCGTCAGGTGACATCAATGTCGTCGTCGCTGTGAACAGGTGAAGAGAGACAGGATAGAGGAGGGCCTGCTGCCTGATCATGACTGCTGTGGTTCGACCTGGAGTCAATGTTTCAAAGCTATGTGAGGATGGAGACAAGCTCCTTGCGGTTGGAGAGCTGGGGAGAGCTACCTCTCTCTATATGTCGGCCTTCCGGACTCACGCAGCCTCCACCGTTACCCACATGCGGAAATTGAAGTCAGGCCTGGGTGGGGTGATCTCAACTTTAGAAGGCTGGCTCGACAGTCACGGGGAGAACCACCCCGCCGAGGGTCTTAATAACAAAGGTCTTGCGGCTGTGTTTCTCTCCACACTCTGCCCCAACAATCTGTCAGCCACCATTTTCAAGATGGAGTCTCTCCTTCAGAGTGGCGGGCTTGGCTGTGAGGAGATTTTTGCTCGCTGCACTGCTCTGCTTGAGGGGATGCCAAACCCTCACCCACCAGATGTGACTCGCCTCGTGTTGGAGGTAACTCGTGCCCTGGCCTGCTTGTTCTCAGAGCCTCACAGTGTCACGGGGCTGAAGCTTTACCTCAACGCTTACCAGAGGAACAAATCTCAAACCGTCACTCTGGTGAACAGCAGGCAAGCTCAGCACCTAAACAGAATAGTGAAGGCCTTTACACATCAACTACTGCTCATACACCCCTCTTTAATATTTGACAGCGAGTGTGCAGTGACAACAAAGGAGAAGGACAAGTTAGATGTAGAGACTTCTGCAACAATTATTGGATTTTTATTGGCTATCTCACCTGGCAGTACAGAAGTGCAGGAACTTCATGCAGCATATTTGTTTTTGACAGGCAGGTTTTGGGACAGTGCAGATGTGTACTCTGCTCTTTTGCATCATGGTAATTGTCAGAAAACCGGGAGTAGTACAGACAAGTCATTCCAGCACCCTCCCGAGAGGAGAGCCAGACTCCTAATCAGTCGAGCGGCTGCCTGCTTGTCGGCAGGTGGACGGACTGCTGAGGATTGCAGGGATCTGGGGGAGGCGTTTGAGATGCATCCTGCCACGGCCCGAATTTATTTTCAAAAGCTGTTCGCAGATCATGGTACAGGGGTGGCTGCTTGCAATCATCTCCGTCAGCAGGCGGAGCGGGGCCTGTCTGGTTACAGAGAAAGGGTCCTCATCCGTCCAGACCTGCGATCCACCGAGGGAGTTGAGCTCCTGGACCCTGTGATCACTCAGTTACGGACTCTGTGCTATTTAGAGCCCGGCGGAGGAGGTAGAGAGCTGCGGGTGCGACTGGCCGACTGTCTTCTCCTCAGAGGGGAACACAAAGAGGCCCTCTCCATCTGTAGCCAGCTAGCTGCTGCCCGAGGTCAGCAGAGCTATCAAAACACGGTGCAGGTTCTCCGTGGGTATGCCAGACTTCTCTCAGATGACGAAAAGGGGGCGTTAGAAGACTTCAAGGCTGTGATTGAACACGATACCCCCCACCCGTCCAGCTGTGTGCGGGCACTCTGTGGCAGGGGGCTCCTGCGCATGATGGGTGGGTTAAACTACCTCACAGCTCTAGACTTTGTGACAGCCAGCATGCTGCACCCCCAGGAAACGGCCCTGACTGTTCGCTGCCTGGTGCCGTGGAACTACCGGGGGCTGCTGTTTACTGTTTTACTGGAGCAGGGGCGAGTCATGCTTGAGGCGACGGGAGGACACGAATCCAAGTCCAGTTCCAGTGACGACTCCCAACAGCCCCAGCAGAGGGATCGGCTGCAGGCCCCATCAAAGAGAGACAAGGACGGAGCAGGGTATGATGTTGGTCTCCAAAGACAGTTTGACATGCCACAGTAAAGCACAGCTGTAAATATTAAAAGGAATGATGGCTGAATTACCTGCTTTGGTTTCAGATCGTGCATGCCTGTTCTCTGTCACACTGTCATGGCTTACTTGGACAAACTGAGCCATCCTTAATGTTATTAACACCTGTGCTTTTCCTGCCATAGTCATAATGTGTGCTGTGAAAAAGGCCTTTGGGTGTGTAACCTATCCAAAAGTGGAAATTAGCTATGCAATTTTTGGAAAAGGTATTTAGTTCTGTTCATATTTCCGGTATGATCTCTGTTTTGATGAAAATCCTCGTTCATGTTCTCTCAATGAAATGCATTTTCTTGGTGTTACACTTCTCCCTGCTCCGTGCATTAGGACCCCTGCTGGTGTCCAGTCTCTGGCTGGTCTGCTGATGGAGCTCCAGCCGGGTGCTGATGGGTCTCAGATCCTGGCAGCAGATGCCTTGTACCAGCTCGGCCGGGTCGAGGAGGCCTACCGGCTACTTCTTTCCATCGGGCCTACCGGTCCCCGGGCACCCGTCCTGGCTCGACTCGCCCTGCTGCAGCTGCACAGAGGCTTCCTTTATGACACCAATCAGGTAAGTAGGTTTAGGGGCGGTGGGTCCCAAAGATCCAGGGTTTGTTCCCACCTAATTAGGAACATTAAAATGTAACTATTATTCAGTGTGAATATTAACAATTGTGTGATTGAGGCCATGTGAAGGTTTTACAAATGTTTCAATCAGTGATTTCACAATCCTAACTGTAGTTTCTGCGCATATAGCAGACACAGTTATCCATTGAAGATTTCTGTATTTTGCACATTTGCATGAAAATAAAGAGGCCTGCATGTGTCTTTCTCAGTTGTTCTACTCTTACCTTCCTTAAATAAGAAACCACAATGACTAATTTACCACCACTCTAATTAGATTTTATGATTTGCTTATGAGTTGATGTAACCTTTGTCAAACTTAGTGCCACAGCAAATCTATACTTGTGTCACCACACCAACCACAGGAAATAATAAAGCAGTCTAGTCAGCTGTAGAATCACCAGCATGTCCAGCACTAGAACTGTAAATCAGTTGATTCAGACCTAATCTTTATCGTTTTTTTTATAACGCAACATTTTGTTTATTACCTACAATTCCAACCGTATGTTACTCTCATAAACTTTACAGAGCTCTGACCTACAGCTATAGCTTACAGAGGTGTGACTGTGAATTTTCTTTTACTTTGATATAAAACACATTAAAATTACATTTTATTTTGGGGGTGTAAGGTGAATTGGATAGGCCTGGTTTGCTTTTCATTATTTTTAAATAGCTAAGAAATGTTGCAACACATTGTTATAATAGAAAGACAAAAAAATAAATTTGATTGAAGTAGGTGTTGTACATTAATAGAGTGGTCTCAGCCTCAAATGATCCATTGAACTGAACTGAATACCATCATTTTGTCATTCTTCTGAAGTGATGCAGTTACAACACAGTAGCGTGTCAGGTCAGGTAGCTTAATACATTTACATCTTTTACAGTGAAAGAGATAAAGATTACATATCCGTCTCTGCAGCTGCTGAAAAAGCTCATTCAGTGCGGCGATACGAGCTGCTTGCGCCCCCTGTTGGCGGTGGCTCAACAGAAGGACCGGGCTCTGCTGCAGGGTCACTGCCACTCTGCTGCTAAACGAATCCTGGAGGGCACGCGGGAGGAGAGCGAAGTCAGGGAGGCTGTGGCATACCTCTCCATCGCTATCATCGCCTCTGGTGATTCGAATATGATTGATGACATTCTGATGTTTGCTATTGGACTGATTCCGATTGTTGCCTTAATAAATAGTGGGTAATACTTTAATCTAGGAAGGATTAGTGGGATAAAGAGAAGGGCTGGCACAAAACAGAGGCTTTGTTTCTGTGTTTTAACTTTCAAAAACGCTGAACACAAAACAAGGAGATTGACTCTGTATTATTTAAGTAGAAGAACTTGAGCAGAAGCAATTATAACACTCATCACACATACTCTGTGGGTTTGAATCAGTGCTTCGTTATTTGGGAATATGGAAGATGTTAATGCCGTGAATGTTGTTCTTTAAGGTGGCGAGGCAGCAGAGTCTTTGCTGGAGAGAGCGAGGTGTTATGCCCTGCTGGGCCAACGAAAGACAGCCATCTTTGATTTCAGTGCTATTTTGAAGGAGCACCCAAAACACACCCAGGCTCTCTGCGGAAGAGGCTTCACTTATCTCATGCTGAACCAACAAAAGGTGTTGACAAGCTGTTAAAACCTACTGTCGCTCAGAGCTTGTACAGTATTTTGAACATTTTATTCCTTTTCTGCGACCTTCTCTAGACTTCAAGCTGCACGAGACAGTACACATTAGTGGCTGCAACCAGTAGTAAAATGTCAATGCCAGTATCGCGCTTGTCGATCAACGTGGGCAGGAAAAAAGAGTCCAACGCTGTATCATTTCATGTTGGCAAAGAAGTCAGCAAACCTAACAACAGGAATAATTTGGGCAAAAGGGATCGAAAAGAAACACATTCAAATTGTGGCTGATAAGACAGATGTATTTTTACGTAGAAGTGTCTAAAGCAGCTGCATGTTCAGTGTAAATATAAAATTCAAACTGCTTCTTCCCCTCAGCAATGCACTCATGATATCCTGGCAGCACTTCAGATAAACATTGACATAGTCACCAAAGACATCCTGTCACTCAAGGACAAGGCACGGAAGCTGGTCTGCGATTGGCTGCATGAGTTCTGTCGGACCAATCTGTCAGACATCCTGCTTGCTAGTGCTGTCCCCTGCCATGAAGAGCAGCTCAGAGAGGCTTTTATAATCGGTGGAGCTCTGATGAGGACTGACTGCAGAGACCCCAGATGGCATCTCCTCTATGTGGACACACTTATAGCCAAAGGTGAGATGGGAACTTTGCCAAACTTGCTGCTGAAATTCGCAATGGGCTCCTTGATGTCGTTGGAAATGGTCTGGTTGGAGATAATAGTTTAAGCTGAGTAGTGTTTCCACTTTGATAAAGAGAACCACTGAACCTGGTGCCCCTTGTTTACAGTCATCTTTGCTCCTGATTTTATGGTCCATCTGCTCCAGGTGAAGTCAAGGCAGCGGGCGCTCATCTGTGCCAGGTGTTTGGCCAGGAGCCGAGAGACGCAGTGGCCCAGGCCAGGGTGGGTGTGGTGGAGGCCTGGCAGCAGAACTACCGGAGCGCAGCTCGCAGGCTTAGCAAACTGACTGAAAAAGATTCATCAAGTCTGGTCTTCTTGCTGGCCCTGATCCCAATCAATCAGCGAAAACGCATGGCACAGGTAAGCCTAGTTTAGAATGAGCACCATTGGCAGAGTTCTTTGTGCAAGTTATAGATAGAGAGCAATATAGTCGAGTGTTGCCAAATATTTGCTGTCTAATTTGTGGTGTTTGAAACTGCAGTGACACCTCCATCAATTTAGGAGGTTCTATCTGAATCCCGATGAATATTTCATATGCTTAAAATGGACAGTAAGGTCAAAAAAGATTTAAAGGTCTGCATAATGTATGATGATGGAGAGCATCAATAGTTCATTTAAAAAAAAATTAACAAGACAGGGCAACAGCATCTTTTCATGATCTGGTTAAAGTATTGTAAATTAGGAGTATTTACATATCTATAAGTTGCATATGAATTGCTCGGCTTCTGTATTGTAACAGGCTGCAGCACAGGAGGCCAGCAGTGTATCATCAGGTGGCCAGTGGGACCAGGCCCTCACACTCCTGAATGTGGCAGTACAAGCAGTGGGCCATCACAGACTCCAGTATCTTCGCCAGCGGGCTGCCTGCCTCGCTCAGCTGGGCCTACACGAGCGGGCCGTAGCTGACCTGGACAGAGTTATCAAGAAACACAACGGACCTGACTCCAGCCGCTCGGAGGATTCTCAAGTCTGGGCAGAGGACCTGTGTCGACGAGGCCACAGCCTGGTGCTCTGTTCCAGAGAAGGAGCAGCTCTGGAGGACTTCAGTCAGGCCTTGGATCTCCACAGGAACCAGGCCATCCAGTGTGTGGAGGCTGGTCTGGGGAGGGTGCGTCTGGCCGAATGCTTCCTGCGGGGGGCGCTGCAGCACTATGGGGAGCAGCAGCTCAACAAAGCCTGGACAAGGATTGAGTGTGGCCTAGTTGTGGACAAGGAGAATGCAGAGCTCCGCAGACTGAGGGCAAGGGTCAAACGAGAAGTGGCCAGTCCCTGCAATGTCAACTAGTGTTGATGGTGAGAACCAGCTGAGCTCACTCAATGCAGCCATGTCAGTGACTGTAGGAACGATTACAGCACGTTTGATGGTTCTTTGGAGGTTTGTAGCATTAACAACAGTGTTTGTTATAGTATTCAGCCACGTTTTTATAATTACATCAAATCAGTATACTGGATATGAGAGGAGAATGTGAAAGGTCGCTATTTTCAATCCTATATTTTATTAACAAATTTAACTTTGGCACTTCATACATTTTATAACTGAAACATCATTAATCATGAATTATTGCATGAATGTGAACAAAGCTGGATTGTGATGGTCACTATATGGTATGAAGCAAATCACGTAACGTAAAATTAAATATAGTTTAATTCAAACAATCACACCTAGATAAGATATATAAGAAAGTGCCTCGTGTGCAGGTTTTTATGCTTTTGAAATGGAGAAGGCATGCTTTTCTTTAATCATATCCATGACAGAAAACACAATTTAGAACACATAAATACAGAAATAGAAGTAAACACTGGAATTCAGCCTATTCCACTTACATTAAAGCGTGCTTAAACACAAGAACAAAATCAGTACTTTAGTACCCTTCTCAGTGCACCTGAAGGACTTTAAAAGGAAGTTGAATACAATATTTATGTGTAACTTGTGTTGAGAAGTTACATGTACTTTGGTATTATGCCAACACAGTAATGTATTGCGGTTCCATGTTGCCGAAGTAGGATTTCTCCCACTCACTCATGAGGTCGAAATGCAGCGGGCGATCACAGAAGTTGCAGGAAGCTGTGGCCGGGCAGTTGAGCAGGAGCCCCGCCTCCTGCCACACCTCCACGAGTTTCTCTGTGAATGAAACATAGACACTCATAAGAATGAACAATTAAATGCCAATATTTATTTCTCTTTTACTTCTCTGTACCGGCCATTGTCCCCATTTCACTTGATTGGACATTTACTCTGATAATTTAAGGATCCCCACACTCACCCACAAAGTACTCCATCATGGCGGGGTTGTGATGAGGAGACGGAGCCAGCCTCAGCAGCTCCTCACCACGAGGCACTGTGGGGTAGTTGATGGCCTGAACATAGATGTTGTGTTTCTCCAGCAGGATGTCACACACCTTGGTGTTCAGCTCAGCGTTGCCTACCTAGAAGATGGTTCATGAAAGTTGATGTGAGGCGTTTAGTGCATGCTTTTTATTAAACACAGTCAGGTCATACATGTACGAATCAAAGCCATTATTGTGATTAACTGGGTCGATGGATTCAAGAGTATGCCACTGGAAATATTATAGAATTTGTATGTTTCCATATAATCATATGACCCATTGAAAAAATAAATTGCAAATTGATTAATTAAATGTGCATTTAAATGCATTAAAAACATGATGGTCCTAAATTACTTTATAAAATTGTATCACAAAAATAATTCAGCTTGAATGGAAATGTAATTATTTCACTGGCTTCTAATTGCTTTTTAAAGATTATACATTGGATCATAGTTAAACACTGAACAAGTCTAATTGTTGCGTTGACACACTCCGGTCTCCATATGTTCTGTGTTGTACTTGTGGAGCTTTAGAGGACTAAACACTGCAGATGTTTTGGCTTGTCATGGATGTAAAGACTCAGGTGTTTGTAATGTCATTAACGACGGCTCCGTTCCATTTAAGTGTCCCAGTAAGTCAGCCGACATGCACAATACCAGGACCCCGAAAGTGAAGCAGCTAAATGGAGTTCAGCCATCATTAATCTCATTACTACACAGCGGTACTCATGAAAAGGCTACAACTTGGATGTACAAAATGGCATGCGGCACTGCTAAACCTTCCTACCCGTATGGGGATGATGTGGCTGGGACAGTTGACCACAGGTAGGCCCTTATCCATCAACAGCTGCCTCATGTGTTTGACGTTCCTCTGGTGAGATCTGCGGAGCACCTGCCCCTCGGGGCTCTTCAGCACCCGGACAGACTCCAGAGCTCCAGCCAGGACCATCGGGGGCAGGGAAGTGGTGAAGATGAAGCCAGCAGCGAAGGAGCGCACCGTGTCAACCAGGGCGGCGCTGCTGGCGATGTAGCCTCCAACACAGCCGAAGGCTTTGCCTTGAACAGCAACAGACAAAGAGTATGTGAGGTGAGGAAGTCATCAGGAATGGGAGGTGCAGTTATTTAAGTACAAATATAACATAATAACCTGAGTATTTCCTCTTTTACTTTACTTTTTCCACACTAATACATTTCAGAGGGGAGAAATTGTACTCCATGAATTTACTTGACAGCTAAAATATGCATTGATGCAGATAAAACTACCCAACAGTATATAAAGTTGTTAAAAAAATAATTATTCTAATAATAATAGCAATAATACAGTTACATAACATATACAACAATATAACAGCTGGAAAATGGCAATTCTGCATAATATTTACTTTTACTGTCAATATATATATTTATTAATGAGACTTTTACTATTTTAAATGCTAATTAATCGTGATTATGTATTTTTACAATGTGGTATTGCTACTTTTACTAAAATAAAGAATCCAATGAATACTTTCTCCAACAAAAAATATGTCATGCATTATGACATATTTTATATATGCACAAAATTCATTGTTATGCATGACACATTGTATCAACATATTCTGTTAATAATGAGAATATACGTTTACTGTTATACCTACAAGTCTCTAATATTATAGTTTTGTAGAGATAAATGATATAATAAATTGACAAATCATTGATTGTTGTTTCAGTGCAAAATAATGACATCACAATAATGTATCAAATTGTACTGTGAGTTTTGTGCACTGATACCCCACTATTAATTTGCAATTACAGTTTGAGTTTATCTTTTGTTTATAATCCAGGATAAGTTTACTTGATATGTACTTGACAGGGATTTTGACCTAAAACCCTACAGTTGTCATAAAGCTACACACTAACCCGACTCCCTGACGAGGGTTTTATCGGTACGACCAGAGAGGGAGTAGAGCCGGCACCCAGTTGATAAAACCTCTGGTTCTTCTGATGAGAGCTCACTCCTCTCCTGCCCTCATCTAAACTCCAGAGCAGTATCATGCTTGTTGAGAGATATTGCTGCCGTGTTGGCAGTATGACAGTGTCAGTTAGGGCAAAATAGGAGTTCGGCCAAGAAAAGAGGCAATTAAACTGAAGCCGGTTGCCTTGCCCTTTCAGTGTCTAATAGTAGTATTTTAAAATGTAGTATTTTTCCTCATACCTTTCAAAACAAAATAGAGATGAAAAAAAACAGTTGGCTTACTTGTATAAAAATGTCAAAAGGAGAAGAAAAAGATATACTCACCTAAGGTCCCAGAAACAATGTCAATCTTGTGCATAATGTTGTCCCTCTCTCCCACTCCAGCTCCATGGGCTCCGTACAGGCCCACAGCGTGAACTTCATCAACAAACGTCAGAGCGCCGTGACGATGAGCGACATCGCACAGCTCTTCCAGAGGACATATTGCACCTGAAGGGCCCCAGAAAATAAGGTGTTATAATAAGAGCTGTGCAATATACATTATTCAAACAGCAGGAAATGCATACATCAAATGTCATCACTGTGTAAAATCTAGATACTCTATGTTTCAAATGTATATGCAGAGAGATATTTGCACTATTCACAAATATCGTTAGCGCTTATATTCACACATTTAAAAAATCCTCCTGGATATGGTCCAAGTCATCCATTCAGCGTACTTAAATGTTGTGCTTTATGGAGCTGTCAGCGGTGTCGCATCATACAGAGAAATAGAGCTGAGGGGGGAAAACTATTTTCTCTCATGGACTGAGAGTAATGAACTCATATGTCAATTTATGTTTCTCTTTTTTTATTTTTTTTTATCTTAAAGCATTTCATTATTAAAACTACAAATATATTTTTAGCTTAGCTGTGAGCTGGAGATAACCACACAGCCACCAATGTATAGTAAGCTTAGATAACTCCACTCTTAAAAAGACACACATTTATATTTCTTTTTCTTTTTAAAACTACTGTGTGCATCATATTACTCAGATCAGTGAGAGTAAATATATATCTCTGAACTCTTGATCAGATTTATTGATATCTAACCTAATATACCTACATGGAATCTAAATGATCTCCTCTATCACTCCATGTTAATATTCCATAGTACCCACCGTCCATTGAGTGCACGGTCTCGAATGCCACTATTTTAGGTGTCTTGGGGTCTGAGCGTTGCAGCAGTTCCTCCAGGTGTCGGCTGTCATTGTGGCGGAAGATGAAACGCTTCGCTCGGCTGTTGCTGATGCCCTGAATCATCGATGCATGGTTCCCTGCATCAGAGTATATCTCGCACCCTGTGTGCCACAGTGAACACACAGTGAGACCAGGGGAGATGACTTCCCTCTAAACAGTATCAACCCTCAGATAGTATCACTTTTTTCTGCAATGTATGCAACAAGAAACATGGGTCAGAGGTCAGTATTCACCTGGAAGCATCTTAGCCAAAGTGAAGAGGGTGGAGTCATTCGCCACGAAGCAGGAGGAGAAGGCCAGGGCTGCGTCTTTCTGGTGTAGCTGGGCCAGCTCCTTCTCCAGAGACACATGGAAGTTACTGGTGCCTGAGATGTTCCTGGTCCCACCAGCTCCTGCACCGTGCCTGTCCAGAGCATCTCTGAGAACATCCAGAACGAAATGATAAAACGTTCAGCTGACATAATCGAATGCATCTGCAAACATGAATTATTAGGCTTCTTCATTAAAAGGCTTCATCTCCACTATGTAAAAAAGAGATTCCAAATGATGTTGAGTTTTCCTTCTTTCTCCAGAAAACCTACAAAACTCTCCTTTTACCTGATAACGCTGAGGACCCGAGGGTGCCGACTCATTCCCAGATAATCATTGCTGCACCAGACAGACACCTGGGAGCCTTCCCGCCCAGAGACGGAGTAATCCTCAGCAAAGGGGAAGACCTCAGCGCTCCTGTTCACGGTCTTGAAGACTCTGTATGTGTGATCATTCTTTTTCTCAGAAATCTTCTCAATGAAGAAGCGGTCATAGTCGTAGCTGGGGCCAACTGCAGGGGGGATAGTTGTGGTTTTGAATCAATGACAGTATTCAATGAATATGTAATCTAATCTAAAGATACATGTATTATTTAACATTAGAGTAAAACATACCCATGTTGTCTTTGAGGAGGTTGGTAAAAGTGTTAGTTTGAGATGAAGTTGGGAGGATGGAATCCTTTAACTCCTTCAACAGAGAAGTCATCAAACCTGTGCAAGAGGAGTGCAGGTCTGTTAGGGTGAGATGTTGCTATTTTGTCTTGTATGTTCGCTTCACCACATGATAATTCTTCCTACCTTCTGGGACGTCCTCCTGTACTTCAGGGCTGGCTCGGACTATCCCAAACTGAGAGGTGACAAAGGGGCAGCCCTTCGATACAGACACAGCCACCTGCGTGGCCCTCTGAGCAAACAGCCTCCTTTGGTCCAATGTGGGAAGTCGGTGACTCTTCTGTTTGCTGGGTGAGACGTTCACCTTGGCCTCTAGAGAGGCTGTGCCGCTCACACTGATCTGGCGAGCGATGATGGGGCATTGATCGGCCAGAGACATCAAGGAGGCTCCAGTTCTCCTCAAAGCTGGCTGCGGCGCAGACTTTAGGAAGGGGCAGTGATGAAGGAAGGCCGCCATTGTACTGCAGCTGTTCTTACTCTGAGTTAGGACAGAAGACAGGGAATTAACTTTATTCCACAAAACCTCCGAGGCTTATGCATTAAATCTGTAAAGAGTGTGAATATCATTGCAGCCAGGACGTGTAAAAAAGTGTAATGGTTTTACGTTTGTCTTAAGAAATTGTGGATGGAAAATGAGGATGACTGAATTTGAAACTCCCGTCATAGTTACAAAGTTAAACATGTTCAGAGGGGCCAGAAATGTATGCAGTGGCTGGGTTTAGCTAGAGAGCAGTCGGTACCTCCTCCAGGGTGCGGCAGGTTGCTGCTGCTTATCTTAACTCTGCAGGCGCTCAAGTGCTGACGTCATCAGTTCAGGCTGATACCCAATAATCCTCCATTAAACACAGCAAGGATGCATCTACTTCTTTTGATGAATAACTTTTATCTCCCTGCTGTTAAGACTTTCTTAAACTCAGAGGACAAAATGAATGTTGGATGTAATTAATAAAAATGACGACATAAATATTCATGATTCCAGATTATAATTTGTCCATGAGGACGTCTATGTGTAGTTTATGTTAAAGTCCAGCTGTATCACTTCCCTCACAATCTCCTGCGGTCAGCAGATAAGGCAATTCTTGGAATATGTGGCTTTCTCTTGTGGTTAAATGTTATCTTTTTGCTGGTCTGTCAAAGACCAGCGGAGTCTTTTTAAGCACCACATGCAGGTCAAAAATTTAATCTTGGTGATGTCTTTGTCATTGTTGAATACGTTTGACTATTAATCACGTGCTAAAAAAAAAAGACACATATCCTTTAGCTATATGCTGTAGTATCCACATCTCATGGTTCTTCTCATTGAAAAAGTAACTTAGGGATGCACTGTGTGTGTGTGTGTGTGTGTGTGTACAAATTTACTATTCATTCATGTAGTGTGTTGTCTACTACATGGATGAATAAATAAAGCATGAATACATAATAAAATGTATGATATATTCCTTGCTGTATGTGTCGTGTATCACAACAAATATTATGTTATATGGCAGTCTAATAAACAATAACACTGGTTCTAATAATACTCATGATAGTAATACTACCACTACTAAAATTCTAAATAATAACAGTAATGCCGATAATAACAACAACAATAATAACAACAACAACAACAATAACAACAATGAAACAGATGAGAAGTTAAGAAGAAGCTCACCTGTTGACCTGCACTGAGGACGAACTTCAGAACAGCAAATAGACAGGTCAGAAAATGTCAACAGTTATGAGTCAGATGTCGAACAGCGTTATGCAATCAGCTCTGCTGTTACAGGTCTTAGCTTTGGGGGCCACCCAGGGAGGTGTGTGTGTGTGTGTGTGTGTGTGTGTGTGTGTCCAGTATGGGAGGTGCAAAGATGCTGATAGTGTTACATTAAGGTTGGGTCACTCTCTGTCATGTAAAATATCTTCATTGTGGTCATTTCACTCTGAAGTTTTGAGTGGTCAAAACAGCGATGCTGCGTTCTCAAAAACATACATTTATGATAATAATATTGATTCTAAGGTCACTTTAAACTTAAAGCATTGTAGTTTTTCTACAAATATTTAAGTGAAGCTATATGTACTAACAGTGATATAATAATGTCTCTTTTAGTGATAATAACTATTTCAACAGCACCTCAAATAACAATTATTTTAGCAGTTAACACTTGAAAATGACAAGGTAAAAATGTTAACACACACTGGTGTTTAATTTTTACTTCTTCACTTAAGATTTCATTAAACTCTTTTTTTTTTTTTTAAATGAACCAAAACACTGACAACGAGGACGGTCTAGGGTAGATAATGATGAGAATTAATATGAAACATCATTTAAATAATACCTCCTCAACTAAAAAGACAACAGCTTTGAATTGAAATTCAAACACCATCACTAAACCTTAGTTAACGCTGATCTACAGAGGAACCCATAACGTGCATATTCGGATTGATTAGGAAACAATACTGAATGGAAATGTTATTTTCTCTCATTTCATTCCAGCCTATAAATAATGAACAAACAGTTACTGGTTGGTTTGGATGAACTCACTGACTGTAACTAACCAGTGACCATTTATTCGTCAGCGTGTGTGTGTGTGTGTGTGTGTGTTCTCACCAGCAGATGGTGCATTTTATGAATCACTGCTGCTTCTCGTGGAGAGGCGGAGTTTTCCTTTTGCTGCTGTCAACTTGCAGGGGGCGGGCAGCAGGCAGAGGGCAGCAGGCTGGGTCCATCTCATCCTGACTGGAACACAAAACCAACATCATCCACCATCCACCCTGACAAGGACAACCCCTCCCCCCCCTAAGAGAACACAGGGACAGGACCATATTTTTTAATTAAAAAGGAATTCGCATCGAGAGCGGCAAGATGCTGGCCTGCACAGAGATGATCACCATGTGTCTTCAGTCTGCAAAGCACGAACACTTGAGGAAACAGCAGGAGCTTTGCCACAACCAAAATCAAGGCATCTCCCTTTTTCATGATGTAAGTACTCACTGGATTTTGTGATGTTGAAGTGGTATCATAATTCACCCTCTTGACATTTCTCCTGAGAATACCTTTTAGTTTGGTCAATGCATGCTCGGATCCATATGTAGACGCGTTTTGCTCACGGGTCGTCATATAATTAAAGGCGCAATATGAGTAACACACCGTCCTTCATTCTGCTCTTTATGAATGGTTTTTATTGAACCTCCCATTCACATTGTGCGGGATGTGCAGCAGCCCTGTTATATAAGAAAGGTGAGTGCATGCCCACCAGTGCGTGAATGCCAAAAGAGATGCCCCAACACAGTCCTCTGACATACAAATGTTTTGAGTCATTCGACCCACAAAGCATTACAATGTCGTTGTTTTCATTTGGTTGTTTTACATTTTTTTTCTCATATGATAATGAGGCTCATGACATTGGTTGTACCCTAGATAAAACATGCATATATAAAACATGATATGGTCTGCATTTTTAATGTGCAGCCTTCCCTTCACACATCTCCAAACAGAAACACAAAAATAGATGTTGAATTTTGAGTATTGCTTGCACAGTTGACAGAGGACAGGGTTTTCATGCACATAAATGCTCTCTAACTGAGCTGTCATGGTTATTCTGCTCTTTGCTACAATATGAAAAAAAATAGCAGGTGATCCCTTCATATAAAAGACTAATACAAAAGCAGTGCATGCAGTATTACAGTATATTCTACACTGCTTTATGTTTGGAGCGTTTATGGCTGTTTTTTGTCTCTGGTTTACTGACTTAAATACAATACAGTGAATTAGCAGCATCATTTCCCAGCCTAGACTCCCTGACAGCTGGCTGTAAATACAATTCTCCAGTTTCCTTGAAGGCAGATTATTGGCCAGCGAGGTGAACATTCGACTGCAGCAAGTACAAATTTGGTTTGACTGCAGTTAGCATCTATTCTTTCCAGTCTAACACCGCAGAACTGTTCTTCTCTGAACCCATTACAGTGACAAATGGATGGTACTTTATTCTTTAACAGCTGCAGAAAGTAAAAGTGTGATCACCAGAGGGCAACTTATCCCACTTACCTGTCATTTGACTGACACTGATTCTTTTTTCTTTTATTCCTCTGTCTTCCTAACAACACAATGACATTGGTGCCCACTCATCTGCAGTTTTTATTTTTATTTTTCAGAGAATTGAGCCTCATTTGCTCTTTTCTCACTCTAGACAGACTCATTACAGTTTTTTTTCTTTTTTCTTTGGGTGTCTGTCTCTAAGTAAACGTCTGTTTGTCTATTTATATAATTAGACAAGCTATGATTTGACAGACAGTTACTCCTCCTGCTGTAGTTTTATTGTGTTCAGAGTCAGAGAGATAGAAATTACAACCGATCAACCTCCAGGTAGCTAATACTGATCTTAATTGGCTCTGTGGAATGAGCTCAATCAACTCCACCAACCTTCCACCTAACAGCACCAAGGAGGAACAAAGGTCATTAAATCTCCTTTCAGGCTTCACCAGAGCCGATGTTTATTGCTCTCAATTTGTTTCCCAAATTTTATGGAGCAGTTCCCTGTTGGTTTCTTCTGAGCTGTTACAGGATGCTTGCATCAGCACTCATAAGGTTTAGGGAGGTTTAACAGCGATGGCGCAGCCTCCAGGTTTCACGTCATCACCTGCATCCAAAAGTCATCATTGAGCTAAAGGGCCAAACCAGTTGTGTTGCATGGTTTAGTGCATTCACTACAACTCCTTTATACTTGAGACCACTTGAAACCTATTGCCTTTCAACGGTTCGCAACATGAGCCAGTGGCTAGCAGCTAATGGTGCTAACAGCGCTAACAGTGCAATCAACGTTGCCAGTGCTGACCGAGCTAACGGTGTTAAGCTGAGGGGGAAGCGGAGGGTGGGTGTTACGATTCTACATCGATGCTATCGGTCGGGACGACGTTATCAACTTTAACCGCCATATGAGAGTCATGCAGAGCAGCGGCCATGAGCTAACTAGTGGGGCGTGCTCACGTGCACTAACATGCACTAAAAAGCATCGGGGCCGGCCCGGCTGTGTCATTAAAGCAAGGAGAAGAACAAACACAGATGACATTACTCCACTATATCTTTACATAGTAAATAGTTGTTTGACGCTATATTGATGCTCTAAATTTCGTATAGAGAATCTTTAAAAACAAATGATCTGATATTTTGAAACACATGATTATTATTGGTATTAGTCCCAATAATCAGTCTGGCTCTAATTTGTGTAATCCTTCATAGTAAACATCACATCTGCATTATTTGTTGTTCATTATTGTTTTGAGGCAGACTTTTCAAAATGGAAAAATCTGCCAATGAACTGCATTAACGTGCAATAATGGAGTAGCTTTGAAATAAATAAGAGCAGACTTGATCGTTCACTGTGATTAATTATACGCATACAAATAATCAAGTATCAAGAGTCTGTAAGTGATTTTATACCAAAATGAAAACGAATGGTTGCCTGGAATTTTAGGGAATGCCTAAAACTAAAGCATGTGTTAGAAAATGGTCAGCAAACATGTTAAATGTGCACACTGGTCTAGTCCTTATAGTGCACTCTAAAATGAACCATAAAGGCTGAACGCTTTTACAGGTTCCTAAGATATTTATTGTAATTTTTCTTATTCTGTGCACACGCTAAGTATCATTGTTTCTAGATGTCTTTGAGGCTCAGTAGATGGGGGATGGGGGATGAAAGCAGAGCATGTTTATGCCTTCACACTCCGCTGTCCACGAAAGGTGACAGCTGCATGTGAGTGCACTCTGAAGAATCAACCAGACACTGGACTCTATACAGTATGTCCAAAGGGTGATTAAACAGAAAAAAAAAACACTCTGAAATGAAAGAGGTGCCACTCTGGTCTCACACAAAACACTCCACCAGCGGATCTGACTCACCAGTTCCATGTTACACGGGAGATTAAGTTGAATATATCAGAGATATTTTATTACCGTGTTCACAGCACAACGCAGTTACCACAAAGGACTGTTGCTTCCTGCTTTTGGGTTTTGCACAAATTAAGGCAACATCTTAAACTCAGCACGATGGTTCTCGAGAGAGAAAGAAAACCATAAAAGCTATTATTCCAAAGCTCCTCACGGGTGCACATAAATGTCAGCTATTCATTTCCTGATATGTCTCTTGTTTCTTTTGTTGTGAAATGTGGAAATTACAGCTCCACCAATGTCTTCCTGTGCAGAGAAAAAAACAGAATATTCCAAGCTCTTTTACAGTTGGATTGCCTCACAGAACTGTTCCTCCTCTTAATTGCGCAAAACTTCAAAAATCGTTGCCGTATGTTGATCCTCGTGATCCTCTCTTTTCATTGCAGATTTTCCGCCGGGCAGACAAAAATGGTGAGTAAGCAAAACATGCAGCTAATTAGATCACAAGGCTAATTAAAACTCAACTACAACTTTGATTGCTGTGTTCAGACAGGTGGCTTGTTTTAGCTCTGAGGGGATTCATGTGAGTCTGGTGGTGGATCTTTTTGTTTCAATGCCATCCTTACGAGATCAGAGTAGGGAGGATATAAATAACCAGGTACAGCTGCATGGTTTTGGTTTTGGGATTTGATTTGATTTGACAGGATGAACTCCTTCGATACTGTCGCTCGTCATGCAACGCTCATCTTAGTGATTTCCAATGATGTATCATCAGTGAGACAGCAACATATGCAACCTATATATAATCTTGCTATACAGTAAATGTGGCTTCAGTAGACAATACATTTTAGCTCAAAATGGTACCAATTCACTGGAGACTTGCACCTGCTATTTTAACCCCCCCCCCCCTGCAGACATGTCACTGTTACATTTGATTAATGTGTTACAGTGTTACATTGAAATCATCTCTTTACTTCAAAGGAAACCCTTCCCTCCCCCTAAATATCTCCTGGAAAAACACAGAACATTCAGCTCTGCATGAAAAAACAGTGCTGACAAACAGGAAGAGGTTTTTGCTCTTAATATTTTATTCATGCACTGCATCTCTGTTTTAATGGAATAGTAAAAATGCAAAACGGGCCAGACATTAATGTAAGTAGAGTATCAACAATCTCTGATCAGTTAGGATGACGGTGAATGTGTTACGTAAGAGCAGGAATAATGACATGACTGGAATGAGCAGGAGTCATACATAAAGGGAAAAAAATAAGCAGTTTGTGAATTATGAAAGGGCCCTTAAAAGATGCTTGCAGCTGTTGTGAAGAAGAAAAGGTGGGTGGATTTTTATTTCTTCAAGTTGGGTTTTACTTGACTTAGAAGAGGAACACTGGCTGAAAACAGAACATAGGTGTGACATTTTAATAGAATAGCCCTCCAGCAAAGCTTTTATTTTGTAGTCTTTGTAGTGAGAAGGCAGATAAAGCAAGCAAAGAGAACTCTGGCGTATGTTTGTGGTAGCTATCTTCCATTTGCAGCCGAGCTCTGCTTGGTTCCTCGTCTACACGAACTCAGTGAGTCGTGCACCCGAGAGGAAAGGGCCTCCTACCAATCAGCACCGAGTGGGCTGCCATGATACGCCTCGAGCACTGCGGATTTACCACATAATGAGGGCTGGCTACCGCACTCTTATTCCTTATAATTCCTCATTGTAATGAGGAATTACAGTTTTTTATAAAGCTATAAAACAATTGCTCGTGTATTCTTGTATGAATACAATAACATGAAGTAGATACCGAAAGCTTTTACTCACCATTGTTGTGCTGAGATTAGTTTCTAATACATTTATGTTGCTGCTCACTGAGCTCAGAGATGTACACAAGGATTTAAACAATGATGTAAGAATCAAATTTTTCACCGCAACTCTGATTTGTCATCTGGAAATAGCAATAACAAGCATGAAAAACACTGATAAGTAAGCAATTATTACTTTGATTGGTTACACTAGCTTTATAATGTGGACCAGTATTGTTTTACTTTATTTAGTTTTATGATATTGAAAAGCAGTTTCCATTCAAATGTAAGGTGCATGAGGTAGTTTTGCTTTTTCTCTCTTGACACACAGAAAATAAAAATCACTTTGAGGTTTCTGCGCCACATCCTTGCAGTCTATTAATTAATGCTGTATTCAGTGCAGTAGCAGAGATGATTGTGTATGACTGCAGAATCCTCAAAGGATGCAGTGATGTACAGAAGTGATGCAGCTCTGGATGGAAGAGAGGAACATAATAAATAGTTTGCGAGAAGAAGATATTAATTTGACTGTTTTATCAACACAAATACGCCATTTATTACTCCAAACTGTTTTGACAGCTGTAATTTGGACAACAATCAGTAATTTCTTTCCTTGTTTAAACTTGATATACTGCAGATTAATGAAAGTTAAATGTATAATTCTGAACTTGGTTCACCATGTTTCTCTGTAAGGTGAGTTTATCCACTGTCTATGTTACTCTTCGGTCTGTTCTTATCCCTCATATCCTCCTGAAACGAACTGTCAGGCTTTATGAACCATTGGTGCTGCTTTGACTGCATTTTTGGGATTCCCTTAAGGAAATGTGATCCTGGTAAGACACAAGCTTCAACAGGGAGATATTTTCATTGAGGTTGCAGTCAGAGCTGCAGTAGTGTGGAATGAGACAATTAAAACTACTAAACTGCCTCGATTCTGTCGTGAGGTTCTGATTGACCAAACAACCTACAATGCTGTATGATTTTCACTTGAGGAGAGTCTCACTAACCAATTCATTGACTAATCGTTTCCATACGAATTGTCACTAAGTGCCTCCAGAGCCTACTTCTGCAAATTCTGATTAAGTGATAACATTTATAAACAAAATCCTCCAGGCCAAGCGCATGCTGCACAGATTACTGTCCTTAAGCTTGTGAGACAAATACTGTCTATATAGCTAGAAGCTCAACCATGTTTCCACTGCTGCTCTGCTCTCTGAGGAACAGCGAACACTTGCATAATGGGCCATCTGAGCTGCACTGTAACTTGCATTCGGGTGTCTAATTGGGTGTGAATCTACACCAAAGCAGTTCTGATGGAGAAGGCTGGAGAATGAGTCAGAGGTCCAACAGATTGTGTTTACTCCTACATCATGTGGAAGTTTGAGATGTGGTTTATGGTTCTAATAGCTTTATCTTCCATCTTAGGTTTAACAGAGCTAGACCACAACAAATGATAAGTAAACCCACAGATTTTCATCTCAAGGGTATGATTGATATGTAATGATAAACTAAACTATGTAAAACACTTTCAACTTAAATGCTACTTGTTAAACACAGAATAAAACTTGCCCAAATCAGAAGAAAATCTCTTCTGGAATTTTTTGGCTTACAAGCCTTTGCTGCATCGCATCCAGAGCCATCCACTGTGTGAGCTGGCAAAAAGTCAAAATTCTTCTTGCAAACATAACAGATGATATGATTTACTGTTGGCGCAGGCCTATCAGTCTGAGCTCTGTTGCCTGGCGGAGCTGGGTCTCAAAAGGTTTCTGTGCTTACAGAGCACAGCTGGTGAGATGGAGGCGAGATCTCATTACCGTCTGAAGTTCGTCAGCTAGTGAGCTCTGCTCTGACTACTCAAACTAGCCCTCAACGCTTGTTACCATTTCCTCAGGACCCTGCAGGCCCTGCAGCACACAGACGCTGCTAATCAGAGGCAGACTGTGCTCATCTTCAGCACTCACTTGTCTTTGTGTTTATCCTCTGCTATTAACACACACTGGAATAGGTTGGTTAATGTGCACACTGTGCCTATATGTGATTGTTACAGAATTGTCGAAGAAGAAATTGATTGTAGCGGAAATCGAAACAGCGGGTATATTATTATGCAGTATCAGGTTTCAGCAGTGATCGTGTTGTGAAGCCAAAGTAGCCTTCTAACATTATCTTGAATGATGGAGACATTCTTCATTCAGGTGATAAAACCTTTCAGGCTTCAGCTAGGTGTAATTTTCACGGTCTTCCTTCAGACGACGGGAAGCTGTCCTTGGAGGAGTTCCAGTCGTACTTCACTGATGGTATCCTCACTGACGACCAGATGCAGGAGCTGTACTCTTCCATCGACAGGCAGCAGACTGAGTAAGCTGATCTTCCTTTTGGACGTTCTCCAACTCCGCTGCCATCTGCAGCCCATCCTGCTCTCCTGCTGCCTGGCAGTCAGACATCAACACCTCACTTCAGTGAAGATTATGTCAATATTCCATAGAGAGCCTTAATTCGGGCGTGAAAGCCTCAAGAGTTTACAGCACTATGTATGCACACTGATGAGCACAAATAAGATTGTGAAAGATGCAAAACATTGCCTGTGCCAACGACTCTTGCAAAAACATTTATTGGAATAAATAACGTCTGGTGTTAGAGCAAAATAGAATATCCAAGAGGAGGTTTTGTGCTGTTTGTGGGCACAACACTGATGGAATAGAAATGAGACATCACTCCTTTGGTGTTGGCATCACTTAAGTATCAACTAATCAAAGTGAAGAATGACCAGGTGTTAGCTACACCCTTTTTTGTGTATTGCCAACTGTTTGCAGTACAAAACAAACAAATAAACACTCTAACTGTGCATTCATTTAAATGTAGAAGGAAACATAATTAAATCCATCAACTTTCTAAATTGTTGAAACCAAAAGATCATATACTACTGACTGAAACAACACGAATATGATCTCCAAGACATCTTGCCTTACTATGCAGTAAATTAATCTTCATTACAGTATATGTATTTGCTACAAATACATGATGTTATACTGCACCTTATGTGCAGTAATAGTGCTTTTAGGTTTAGTTGCAAGTCAGTTGTGCTCCTGTGTTTAGTGCCTTGTCTAAACGCCCCTCAGTAGTGAATATCATTGCACCTTGTTTCAAATAGCAAGCTACAATAAGAAAACAAGAGTCTACGGCCAAGCTAGCGGCCGAGGCTGTGCTTTGAGCTAAATGCTAACATGCAAACATGCCCACAATGACAATGCTAACAATGACAATGCTTTTAAGCTAGTATAATGTTTACAGGTGTCATTTTCACCTTCTTAGTTTCTTACACTAAACACAAAGTACAGCTGAGGCTGATGGGAATGTCATTAGTATTGCAGATCATAAACCAAAGTATTGGACAAATTAAAATTTTGACTTAATGATGTCGCTAAATAACATCTCTATTTAATTAACATGTCTCTTTTTTTCTTCTTCCCATTGCCTTATGTAGCAACCTGGACATAGACAAACTCTCAGGTAATTGTGTGTCATCCTTGATTAATTTTACTGACTTTGCTCATAAAATCATGTTTTAAACTTTATAGACAGTACATAAGATCGCCTGTATGTACAAAAGCCAAATGCCTCACTGTTTTAACGGTTGCTACTTGCTAAAGCTGTCTGATGATGACCATAACTTTTTCCGTCTTGTTGGTAAAACCACACTTATCAGAGTGCTTATCAGACATTAAGTATGCTCAACAAATCTTGTTCTCCTCCAGAGTACTTCACTCCACATCTGGGGGAATACGTCAACGTCCTGTCTGCTTTGGATAAGCTGAATGTGGCCATTTTGAAGGCCATGGATAAAACTAAAGAGGTGGGTGATGACCTCCACCTCTTTGAAATTTGTACAAGCAAAACATGATTTAAATGTTGCACGGCATTGTGTTATCCATGTAAACAGCTTTCAGAACACTTTCCGAACAATTTGTAAGCATCCGTTATCCCGCCAAGCATGCAGACTGTCAGGCTGTTTTTTGTTTTTGCCTCAGCTGTCAGTGTGAAACCCTGTCAGAGGTCTTTGAGGTCACTCTGCTATGGCGGGCAGCTATTCAGGAGAAAAGAGAACTGCCCAGCATGACTGACTCCGCCTGCTATCTGCTCTGCCTCTCCTCACTAACAATACATGTTTAAACATGAGCTCACAGAACCTTACAGACCGAGTTATGCTTTTAAAAAACGGCCTCGTTAGTGTGAGAAACATTGGCAGGCGTTTGTTTTTGTAAATCTGCTGGACAGCCAATAATGAGGAAGCAAAGCAAATTATTTTTGAAGGTATTGTAGATTTATTGATTGCTATGGATGTCGTAGAACATTCATTATTGAATAATCTGTTGGTCATTTTTTTTCTTAAAGTGTTAATTGTGTAGTCTATAAAACGTTGGAAAGTCATGAGAAATGTGTGAATTTTCCACCTCCTATAGAGATATCTTTATTTTACTTGAATTCCCTGACCAACAGTAAAAACAAGATTAAGAGTCTGCAGCCATGCTAGTGGCTCTCTGAGGCTGTCTAGGCACAGCAGCACTTTGAGCTAAATGCTAACGGCAGCATGCTGACATGCTCACAACGATAATGCTAACATGCTAATGGTTTGCAGGCATAACATGATTAAAATCTTAAGTTAGCGTGTAAACTTGACTAATTAGCAATAAACAGAAAGTACAGCAGAGGCTGATGGGAATGTTAGTAGTTTCGTAGCTACGAAGTAAAGTATTATTTAAATATAAAATAAAAATAATTGACCTGATGATGCTACTCATGGAAATGTCTGAGGATCAACTTCACTGATTTAACTCTTGTGTGTCTTTCGTTGTCACATGATAATACTGATTGCATTGTATCGTTTATTTGACATCACATTAACTATTTTTTTTCACATATTCAGTTCTTATCAATACATGTTTTTATACATTTGGTGTCATGACTTGTTCCGTCCTAATTGAGGAGCTGAAATGGAGATCAATGCTACTTCTACTCCACCGTTACTTGTTTCCAGCTACTGAGACACAGAATAGCATCAAATCACCAGCCTTGAATTGTGAAACATGCTAACTAGAGCATTATGAAATCCTATTATGAAGCCTGGTGGAGCAGAACAGTACGCTGTATATTCCATGAGATGTAGAGGGGATTAAAGTGTCTGCCCCCAGACATGCTGTAATCATTCTGTTTTAGGCACACACATAATCGAGATCAACATGAGAGAACCCCTACTAAGACATAATCAATAGCTCAGCTCACTTTCTTTATGTGGATGCAGGCTTGTTATGAGGTGGTTTTCTGTGATAGCCAGCGACTTTACTCACTGCAGGAAGTTGGCTTTCCTGATGAAGAGAGGGAACATAAGGCGATAGTAGAGCATAGATGACAGTAACTAAGGCTGACAAACCCCACCATCTGTCCAACTGATCTGACGTCAGATGTCCTCCACAGAACTGCAACCACAAACATACAACCATTTTATCAAATGCTCTAATCTCCTTTTCTTTCAGCTTCTTTCCCTCTTTGTTAAACCGAGTCTATTATTCACTCAGACGCATGCTTCTCTTTCACTGTTTTATCTGCTTTCTCTGTACAGCAATCTTCTCCGACATTGTCTCTTTCTCTTGTCATTTTCTCCATACCACCATGCCTTTCTACAGCTCATGTATTTTTCATGTTCCTATTAGACGCTCAAAAAGCTTTCTTTGCCCTGAAGAGCAGCTGCCCTTTGAGCCATACTGAGATTCTTATTGCTGAACCAAAGATAAAACTGATCCTATAGCAGTGTCCAAGGGCCACCAAGACACATGTAGCGTTAGGCATGGGTAACATAATGTGTAACACTTTTACATTAACTACAGTTAATAATAAAGCTTTGAAAAACTACGAGTAAAATGATGAACTCATAAGACTGAAATGTGTCGTCTGTGTTGTGGTAGTGCTCCGAGATAACAAGCAAACATCCGCCGTGATTTGACAGATCTTCTGTCTCGTAAATAAAGGGAGGAGGAATTGAGAGAAGGACTGAGGTTCATTACTCGTGTAGTGCAGCGTCTCTGCTGCCGAGAAAATGGAGAGTGTAGAAACAAATATTACAACAAGCTTGGTGGTCATTTTTCAAATGTGTCCCATAGTCATTTTTTCCTGAACTAAATTTTGTTGCACTGCGGGATGCTGTTGATGGTGATGGGGGTCATTATCCACAAAATGTCAGTTTAGCTAAAAAGAACAGCAGCCACTGCACTGAAACCTGGCAAACTGGCACTAGACATAGAATGTTTACCTTTTGCGTGCATTTATTAATTCAGGGTAATCTACACAGTAACATGTTGACTCCAGGTTTCCTTTTTAGTTTTTAGCATTTGTGAATAATGCTATTTTAACTTGGTTCCTCTTACCAAATAACTGCATTAAGATACCCGTTAAATGAAGATCTTATTCCCTTTTCAAAGGAGGAGTGAGAACATAATCCCGACAAAACACAAACAACCTCAAAAAATACAAGGTTTTCAGTGAATTGGAAGATTATCTGAGAATGAGCAATTTTCATGATCAAAGCATAACATGTCCCAAGAATTAATTGGCGTCTGGAGTTGCAGCTTTCTTCACAGTTCATATAATCGCTCAAGCTGAAGATTAACAGGCAAACAATCATCATATTAAACAACAACAACACAAGAAACATTACCTTAGATAAGATAAGAATTGAGTGAACAATGAAAAAATGACTATTTTCTTTCCCTCCCTCACATCATGGCTGATTCTTGTCCTTCATTTCTACCCATCCTTTCAGGAGTATCAGGGTTCATCAGTGCTGGGTCAGTTTGTGACTCGCTTCTTGCTGAGGGAGACCTCCACCCAGCTGCAGTCCCTTCAGTCATCAATGGACTGCGCTATGGAGGCGGTTCATGACCAGGACTGTACTGAAAGTCGGATACTGAGGAAACCTGAGGACCTGCCTATCCAGAGGGCGGCCAAACGCCCCGGTCGACGCATCCAGAAGAACATGTGTCTCTCACCTACTGACCCCTACTCTGGCATGCTCACCACAGGTATGTTTCAGTAACATTGCGATTAAGATGCTGGAGGTAAAACTGATAAGAGCGAACATTTTAGCAAAATGCTCATGAGCCCAGGAGGATACTCACAGTAGGTCATCCAAAACAAAAAATGCATCACTTTGATATACTGTCGTTGTTCAGACTTCTTGTGTTGTGCTGATGTTGTGTTTCTGGGGTCAGGGGTCAGCGTGGAGCCAGATAACCACTGGGGCTCCCAGATCAACCAATTGGAGCAGCTCATAGACAAACTGGAGTGTGAGGTTTGTACAAAATCTGTTTTTGGACTTTCAGTCTTTATGCTAAGCTAAGCTAACTGTCTAGCTCTAGCTTGATATTTAGACAGACATGAGAGCGGTGTCAATCTTTTCATCTAACTCTTGGGAAGAAGGCAAATTAGTATATTTGCCAAAATGTCTATATATGCCTTAAAGACACACTGTAGCATTATATTATACTTGTAGGACTCTATGAATTTTTAAGAGAGTTTTGAAAAGTCTTTTTAAAAAGAATTTAAGCTCTTTAAATGAGCCCCAGGATCACATCAGCCCTATACTGATGCGGTTTACACAAACATGCCTTAGTTTCAATTTTATGTGTTAGAAAGACTAAAATGTTCAGCCAAAAGGTTTGTCTCATGAGGGACAATTGCTCTTTGTGAGGATCAGGTTTAACTACAGAGGCTCAGCTGCTACACAGAAATGTCAAACAGACCGTGTGAGCCCAACTGTGTGTCTGCAGATACACAGCGTTTGTCCTGCGCTACATGATGTCAGAGGAGATGATTTGTACAAAGTGCATGTGGTTGTTGAGGCCAACATGCAAGCGGTATTGAACTACACAAGCTGAATGTCATCCATAAGTATCAGCCTGTGAATACATGCTGTGCTTCACTCGGATGCTCAGTGCTTCACACAGATATTGATGCATCGGTGCAACCCTGTTGCTCTGGGATAACAGATTAATGTTGAATTTATGGAAATTTACAAAAAGCCACCGGTATTTTGCTTGTATAGTTCTGAAGAAGAGAACAAATAAATTCATGGTGCTCCGGTGGGATTTATTTATTTTTCTTTTTTTCATCTGAAATTATAGATGAGGTATTTGCCAAGGTTAGATATCAGCACTGCAAGGATAATGAGTTTGAATAATTATTTTTTCTTATCTTGGCCATGCAGACTAGAATAAAGTGTAACCACAGTTCTCAGGGCTGCAGTGAGGCTGTTGGAGGGTTAATATGAATGTAAAGATCTCTGCCTTGTGAAACAAATATGAATGTAACGATCTCTGTCTTGTGAAAGCCAATACTTTGTGACGGTAACCTGAGGGCGTTTCTTTTGCTGTATTTCTTTTTCTGCTCATGACTGACTGAAATATTTATGCCCGCTTTTTCAGAGTCCACATCTTGAACCTCTCAAAGAGGACACATTGGCAGGGACGTATAAATCGGTGAGTCCTGCGTGTGCTAAATATATCGGCACACTAGTATGTAAATTGAGATTTTACAAGATATCTTTGCACAGAACCAAACTAATTTTATACGTTATCGTATTTGATTTGTGTATACTATTTTTGAATAGCTGTAATTTCTCATATGCAATGCACAAAAAATCCAAAATGCGCCTTATCTGTTGAGGTTATTTGAAGATGTGATGATGAATCTGGTTTGTTTTCTCTCATCAGAACATACTTCTGGTCCAAAGACAAATGTCTGTGAAGGAGAAGGATGTGGAGCAGTTTCAACAAGCTCTTAAAATCTACACAGATACCACCACCAGCCAGCTAAACAACCTGCAGTATGTCCTTTCGTCTCCCTCGAGATCTCTCTGTGATTTGATGCAGCCACATCAAATTGCTTACATTTTCCCACACATATGGGATAACACCCCCACTGCCTTCTTTTTCTCTCTGACTCTTTTTATTATTTAGCGTTTCAGTCCAGAACCTGCCAGACAGATCATGCTTCATCATGTACGAATTTTGGCAGGACCGTCTCTCCTGGATGAGGTAGGATCACGACAACTTCACGGCGTATTAGTCTGGAAAACATGTTCTGAGAATATCACTGCTAAACCAAAATGTGCCCTGCACACCAAGCTGCTCACAGGTTCCCTTTGAAGCATTATTGCGTTAGTGAGGAGCAAATGGCCGTCTCATCTGTGTCATCCCTCTTTCCTCTCAGCTACCTGCAGTCGTCCATCAGTAAAACCTTCCAGCGCTGCGTTATCGACTCACTGGAAGAGCCAGAGATGGTCTCCACCATGCTCCTCCCAGGTAGACACCAGATATCTTACGGAAAGGCTGCTATTTCATGCAACTAATCTCACACAAATCCAATTCGATTTGGTTGATATTTTTATAAAATAATGGTAACTATTCTCAGTAAAACTGTGAGAATGATTGAAAATAGCATGGCTGGTGTCTCACACAATAAACACAGGTTTTCAGTTCAGGTTCAAGATACAAAGGATTCTCTTTGTATGTCTTTCTGGGGAAATGCTTTGTGGAAACAATAGAATTTAAGTGCTTTATAGGTAAAGAATGCCTTTGATATTAAAGCTGCTTTAATCAATATTATTATATAAAAAAAGAGCAGGTAACAATATGAAAGGAGTCGCTCATAGTGTTGAACACACTGCAGCTCCCCTCAGTTGTACGGAGCGTTTTAGCTTCTCTCGGCGCATTATTTTGGTTTCTGGACCCTAACTTCTATGTTTTGGTTCACTCTTACCGCTCTCATCAGCTGCCCAGCACTGAATGGTAAACAACGTTAGCAACATAGTGGAGCATTTAGCGACTAAAGAGCCAGATATTCTCCTCAGAAGTTGGTGGAGAGCAAAACAGAGTGAATATTGGACTTGTGTTCTTCAGCTTCCCAGAAATAAATGTTGCTAATGTTGCTCTGTATCTGCTGGATATGTAAATAATATGCAACTGTTAGCCAACAAATTCGCCATATCATCTTAAAAGGTGATAATGTGCCAGTGTTGTGTTGACAGCTTGTTTCCACTGCCTCCAAGTGGCCAAAAACAATCTGTTAATGCAGGTTTAATGTGTGGGAAATGCTGAAGTAGATATTGAATTGTAATCTTAGAAGAAATACATGTTGATATTCAGCTTATCTTCCTGTTGTCATTGTCATTTATTTGGCCACAAAACATTGATGCTTAATTATTGTTTCATTTAACAGCCTCTTGGTGGATTATGAACAACAACTGACAGGACAAAGCTGCTGCTATTCAACACAAAAAGCAGGAGGAAGATCTGATTGTGTAATTGTTTTATATTTTTGTTCTTTGATGTCCACTTTTTCCCTCATGGCATGACCAGGATTGATTTTGCAAAGCTATGCTCTGAGGTTATAGAAGAGAAGACTGCTCAGATAAGTCAGTCAAGAGTGAAACAAAATGAAAACCTGGGAGAGAAAGATTTAAGGTAATGCAATATTTTTTGTGTGGTGAGGATTTGTGCCAACATTCATCTAACAGGCACGTTTCTTGCTTCTGATTTAATAGGAACATAAAACATTTGCATGATTTCTTATTTCTCAGTGCTAGTTTATTTCAATCAATCAATCTTATCTTACGATAAATATAATGTCACTGATGCCACACAAATAGAAACACATTCGTCAGTGCAGACAAAAACAGATATAGCGGTTGGGTTAACCTGCACTTCCCCTTGTTCTCTCTGTGGTATTGTGCTTTCTTGTCTTCTTCAAAGCTTTGCATCCAAGCGTCCTTTTGCTGGTGGGTTAGACAGCAAGAACGATTATGGTCCACATCTAAACTTTTATCATCCGTGTGTCACTCATGCACTTTAGAAGAATATGAGACGTGGACCTAATTGTGAAAAAACAGACATTTATTGTTGACTGTCAGTTGAAAAAGGTAGAATTAACTGCTGTTAGGAGCAGCACTGAAGTGTAGTGAGACATTAGCAGACAATAACAATTGAATAAGTTAGTCTGCAGTTTTCCTGTGCTGTTACTCTATAAATATATTTGAAATAAAACTCAAAAGCCATTGTTTGACACTTGCAGTGTGTAGTCAGTATACAATAAACACACACACACACACATAGAAGTTTATATTTTAAGTACAGAAATTAAGCAGTTGGGTGTTATAACATTAGGCAGAAAGTCTATTTAGATTGTGAACTGTAGTTAATATAAGCTGTAAGTTATTGTTGTAGAACATTGTTAAATGTACAGTATGATAGTACATTGAGCAGTGGTCGCTCTGATAATTTGATGAAAGAATGTGTTTGCTCTTTTTTTGAAGTATTTTATCATTTATTTTATGAAGAATATACAGTTGTTATGTGATTGCTATGTTTGTTTTCTGGCATGAAATAAAGTTCATGACTTGTTGATGACATTAAATGATTGTCCTCTTGCTTAAGAAGAGTGCGGTGTTTATAAATTGTGATTAAATAGAAAAGATAATACATATTTATTAGTAAATGAATGGTAAGGTCGACACGGTCCACTGTATTGCTGCCAACTCATTCTGTGTTCATGTTTATTACTGTCTCTAGTTGGCTTCCGCTGTATGTTGTATTCAAAATTGTATTAGAATCCAATTGACATGTAAAACAGCTGTCAAAGAAACTGAAAGAAGAAGAAATTATTTTCCGTCTCCTTTACTGAGTAAGACGGACGGACTCTAAATAAATATAAGCTCATGATATCAGCAGCTGGAACCTTTGAGAAACATCCAAAACATAATGAAAACAATTCAAGCCCACCTTGTGTTGAATCAATCGACTTCGTTTTCTCTGTTCTTTTCAATTCCTTCGACCTTAATTATCTCTAACCTAGAACGTTTAAGCACAACATTTCCACTGCAGTACATTCACAGTCTGCATTTTATGCCTTAATAATATACACATCAGAATATATTTGACTTCACAGCTTCTTTATACCCGAGTGTATATCTCAATACGTAATTTATGTAAAATATGATAATATTAGGATTTCCTCACTTACTCTATATTATTGCATCTGAATAGCCACTTATTTTCCATAAGTGTTATTCAGACATTGAAAATAGGCCAATGTGTTACCTCTCATTGCAGCTGAAAGTAATAGAGTCTATAAGTAGAAGTAAATATATGAATCCTATTTACATATATTCTAATAAAACCCAAACAGCTTGAAAGCAAAATCTGTCATTTCAGCAGGCAGGGAGATATGCAACCTCTCAGGTCCCAACAAAGATAAAGGTAAATGGAAAGGTTTCTCCATGATGTAAACTTAAGGAAGAGAAGATGGTGCAGGCAGGAGGTCTTTTACAGCTGCAGCCTCTCTTGGAGAGAAATGCTTCTGCTGCTTCAGATCTCATACACTAATCCTCCCCTGCGGCTATTTCCTCCTCGGCGATAGTGAAGCTTCTGCCACGATGTCAAGGCCACAACAACTGACAGCTATGTGGGCTAAGAAAAACATCTTGTATATGTTCCATGTGCATGTATAAGCAGCAAGTCAGCTCTCTCAGAATCAAAGAGGCAATCACTATTCTCTGTGCAGTTTCCTCGAGCTAATTGTCAATTCTACAGCAGACTGAGTGGACACTAACAGATATAAAGTGGTCATAAGAGAAGTCAATATGGTGTGGATTTATTGCCTGCAAATTGGTGCAAGTTGTGGTGTTTGGCACCCATTAGCAGACAAAGCCTTTCGGTCGACGATATTAAAGCACCTGAATGTCGCTACACAGCTATTTGGTCAATTAGGAGCTTATTTACATGCGTTTGTGCTTATGTATGATCAAGAATAAGTGGTTAGAATCGTTGGAGACAGGGTGAGAGGGAATGGACGGACTAGAGAGAAGAAGAAATGGTGTGAAGAGACAGGGTCAACTGTCAGGGAACATTGACGCCAAATGGAAGCAAACTCGAGCAGAAAGCCTGAAGCTCCGATATCCTCAACAGACTCACGCACCAGTGGCCAGATTTGTGATGAGCTGTAAGGTAACAGGAGGATGGATGGAGGAATGTGGAGGAGGAGGTGGGAGCTTGGAGTAGAGGATTCAGAGAATGCAGCGATGGGTACAGTTTCATGTCTTCTAGCGTTTTCAGGCCAGCTTACTGACAGTTTATCAAGGAGGGATTACTGACGGCCCAAGGCACAAAGTGTATTTCTGGAAGTAGAAGGCGTTTGATCTGTCTTATCAGATGGGCTCCGATTCCTATACTTTCATTGGGCACACGTCTGGCGTCAGCGGCAGATGATACAAACACGTGTGGAGGAGTGCATCAGCTCATGAGCAGAATAACGGTGGAGCTTTCAGAGGTTGTTGTTTTTTCAGTATAGATCGGAATAAAGCAGAAATGATGACACTCATGCTCCTGCTCATAAACAAAGAGAGTGATGGAGGGATTTTATTGCTTTGAATTGGCCAATGTAAACATCAGTGAATCAGCAGTGAATAAGTAAGACACTGCGGTAAGCACACTATTACATTTTACTTGCTGTTTCGGGTCTTATTATGACATCACTAAATGGAATTGTAATCATCGAGATGCCAGAAATGAAGACTGAAACTGAAACACAAAATTGCGTCCCCCCCCCCCCCCTTCAGCTCACATAAAAACAAGCTTTGCATATTTGTATTAATTGACTGAAAAAGGAGAACAGTTCACATTCGGTAATTATTTACTGAGTCACTATCTGGATAGTCTGGCTCGACGAAAAAGCACTTGACCAACCGCAGAGTGGTGGAGAGGCTCAAGAGGACACTGGACCCAAAAGCACCAAAAATATCACAGAAAGAGAGAAATTACATGAAAAGCCCTGGCAAAATACAGTATGGAAAGATAAGGGAGCAATGAAGAATAGAACAGGGGGGAGGTAAAATAAACCCAATTTATAACATCATCATCTTGTGCAGGCAGGGTGGGGTTATCAGGGGGAAATGCAAGAGGTTTGGGTGGAGGAAGCCTGATGAAAAGACTGATGAAACCGAGAGGAATGTGGGTGGGTAATGGAAACGGGGGGGGGATGTTCTTTGAAGAGTGGAGAGATGGTAAATTGGCGCCGTGAAATACAGGACAAAAAACTGGGGGAGAGGTAATTGAAGGAGGAGGGAAAAAAATGAGCAGATGGAAGCCTATAGAATCGAAGAATATTAATGTAGGACAGTGTGGGGTAAGATGGCAGCACGTGTGATGTGAACGATATATGTGATCATCTTTAGGTAGAAGTAAAGTGATTAATAAAACAAGAGACAGATAATCTAATACTGTGTGAACAACCTGCTGCATTAACAATGCATCTATGTGGCCCAAGGTCTGTTGGGCCACAAAATTGTGTACTTTTCTTGGGTTGTCTTTATGTTTTGGACTAGACACCTCATTAATGCTACAGCATCCAATTACATTTCATACAAAGCGGTGCATCAAACAAAGAGAGGTCCACAATCTCTAATCTATTTTTCTCTCCCTTCACTCTCTCTTTCCTTTTCACTTGATTCTTATTTCATCTAACCTTTTTCACGCCACCCTCATAAGTGCATGCACACATACCACACAATCACACATGCTCATTCCAAGAGACACAAGTTTATATCTCCCCCATCAACATAGACAACTCTGTATCTGCATTGATTCATTAACTCTGTTTTATGTCTTGTTGCCTGGAAGAGGGATCTGTCCTCCTCTGCTCTGCCTGAGGTTTCTTGCATTGTTTTTCCCTGTTTAATGGTTGATTTGTGTAGTTTTACCTAAATTGAGGGCCATCATTTTGTGTCTCGTACAGATTGTAAAGCCCCTTGAGGAGAATTTGTGGTTGTGATATTAGGCCTATTTATATTAAAATTTCGTTGTATCCATGTGTGTTTAATCTGCACCACCATTTTTTGTCATTTAACTTTGCACTAATAAAAAAATCAAAGAAAAAAGCATATCCTCCTACTTTTGCCATGTAGTATAAACATATACACTGCAATACTGCATCAAACGATTTTAGTAACAATTCTGATGTTCTGCTTCACTTCAGGTCTTTTAAAAGTGATGCTCAGTGATAAAACATTCATGATGAAGTTATCACTGTCTCTCCTCGTTTATAAACAGAGCACGGCAATAAAAAGAGATATCAACTGTGAAAAAGCGTAGGATGGAAGAGAGGAGGCAGACGGATAAGAGGACAAGAGAATGAGAGAAGAATGGGTGGAGTTAACGGAAAATAGAGTGAGCGAGAAATTTGCTGGTGAAAAAAAAAGATGATGAAAAGAAGACGATATGGATTAAAAGGGGAAAACAGAGGAGATTGAAGCAGCCCGTGAAATACGATTACAGATAGGAGTCTGTAAGTGAGAAGAAAGACAGAAGGGACATAGCAATGAAGAGCAGTAAAAATAGAAAGGCCAAAAATAAATGAAAGCAAGAAAAAAAATGTAAAAGACAATGAGAATAGAAAATCAGAGGCATCGCCTATACACAGGTAAAAACAAAGTATGTGATCGGGAGTGTAATGAAAGACAGATGATGAGATGTCAAAACTACTGCACATTTATGTCAGTTAAACATTGTACACTGGTGCACTGGCGGCCATGTTTTTGCTGATTAGCAGCGATGTCATCATGTGCTCGGTATCTATCAGATGTATGTAGTAACTTCCTGTTCTTCTACCCATAAACTGTAACCACTGGTAAGTACAACTTTGAGGTAGGCTGCTGGTAGTTATCCCTTATACTACATAACATCTATCATGAGGTAAGTTGTTTTAAATATTGCAGTCAAAATGGCAAATTTGTAGCACCAAGAGCAATGAATATAGTCATACTGTTGTTTTAGTTCTGTGATAATGCATGTTTATATTAATCGAATAATCCTTAATTAGTGATGGTTATTACACACTGCTGTAGTTCAGTGTGCTTTAAAAGAGTAATATCCCCAACAGTATAATGGGATAGTAATCAGGCTCAGCTGCACCAGGACCAGCTACAATATTCGAATACTGTTTACTCATCAATAATTCAACACTC
This sequence comes from Anarrhichthys ocellatus, assembly GCF_004355925.1. Taxonomy (NCBI): domain Eukaryota; kingdom Metazoa; phylum Chordata; class Actinopteri; order Perciformes; family Anarhichadidae; genus Anarrhichthys; species Anarrhichthys ocellatus. Next base: position 13,963,349 of record NW_022280035.1, on the reverse strand, counting down.
TGAAGGACCCCGTCTTCACAATGAGCCCTTTAATACTTGAATACTTGGGTACATTTACTGTGAACAAGCCTATGTATATTTTAACGCAGTATTTTTCCACTGTGGAATCGTTACTTCAATGCGTATTTTATTTCCTCTGCCTCAGGTTACCACCATCTATTTTTGAACTCTGTGTCCAAAAATGACACACCATTCTCTTCCGGCAGGTACTGAAGGAGAAGGAACACAAATAGCTTGATTTAAATCCAGAAGATGTGTAAATTCATTGTGTTTGAATCCCTATGAGCCTCCCTGTAAGATGCTGACTGTCATAGTGCTTTTGTCAGCACAAGCAGAAATGAATGTGCCACCATACCGGTGCAACACATGATCATATCAGGCCAATCATGCAAGCAATCTATTTTTGAGCAATTATTTCCTGATAACCTCTGCAATGCAGGCAAACCTCTCATTCAACCCCCCCCCCCCCCCCACACACACACACACAATTACTGTAGTGATGACTTTCATCATCATTGATCTGCAATATGTTCTGTATTTGGTTATCAGTTTGTTAAGTTATATATAAAAGAGAGAAAAGTACAATAATTATGTCCTAAATGTAGAATTTAAGTAGAATTGTAGAATTAGCCGAGCATGGTAATATTTATGAAAGTACCTCATAACTGTACTTTTGTGAGGTACTTGAGTAAATGTACTTACTTGTATACCACCATTGACTTCACCTGTATTATGACGTCATCCATGATGGATTAAGAAAAGCTTCTCTTGGGGTTATGAAGCATACCAATCAACAAGAAAATGTATTATCATTGAAAGAATCAACCAGCAGGATCACAATGTGCTTAGACATGCAAGTACAGAGCTACAAGCAATGAAAAGTTATTAAGTACATTTAATCATGTACAATATTGATTATCTTGTGCTTTACTTTCCATTTTCTGCCATTTTCTACTCCACAATATTTGAAAGGGACATATTGCACTTTTTACTTGCATACATTATTATAGACTGAACACACTAGTGGTATATAAAGTAAATTGGATCCACTTGAATCAACTACAAAATCAAAATGCTGCTTACAGATTGATACATCCATTATAAAAACAATTTATAGTAAGTAACAGTATTATAATACACCTAAAGGCTCTATTTAGCATAATGGACACTTTTTTGGGAGATTCCTGTGTACTTTTTTTTGATAGATGATAATCTATCATTTTTATTCTGAACACAGGGCCTGTACTTGTAGGCCCAATGCAGTGTTTTTTTTTTAATTTGTTGTAGTAATTAGCCTACTTTTGATTGAGTAAATACATGAATACCTATTCCACCAATGGTTAGTTAATTAAAATACAAATATAAGAATACAGGCTGTAGGTTAGTAGTTTTATTTGAGTCATTTCTCACATTTTTATTACGTGTTTGTGTTTCAGTGGTGCTGATAAATTGCGCCCCCTGGTTGTCCCAGGAGAGAATTACTCCCAGTAACCTCTGATTTTCGGTTTCTCCACTAGAACCCAGTGATAGTTTGCAATGGCAGCTATTGACTGCAATGACCTTCCCTGAGGTCGCCTGATGACTGGAAGAATGAGGACGTGAAGAAATCATATGCGACCTCTGTGAGCTTCCGCCTTCACAGATTTAAGAATATAGGATTAAGTGAGAATTAAGACAATTATAATTATTGTACAGCTAGTAAGAATATACCTTGAAATGGTAATAATAGGCTATTGCTTAAATACGTGGGCGAGAGCCGTTTTCATTGATACAGATCACACTGAAACCTATGATTATTTTAGAGGCTTTATTCATACCTGTTGTTTTCTCTTAGCACTTTATTTATTTTAGTTTATACTAAACATAACAACAATAATTCGGGAGTTTACCGAAGTTTTTTTCCAACTATTGCACTAGACAGTTTATATGTGGATGAATCGATGTGTAAATCCAGAGGCAATAGCAGTAAATTTGCAATTTAATCTATAATTTTAGATTGTGCCTTATTTGGCAACTAGGCCTTTAAATATCCCATGATCCTTCACGGTTTTTGAACGTTTAGAGTCAAGAACGAGCTACTTTTAAACCACATAGACGATCTTTACAAGACCAAACTGCCGCTCGCAATTTCATACGTTTATTGTTGATTAACGTCACACTGTAGGACCACTTCCAAATTTTCTGACACCGTGATCTTGTATACCAGCTGCCTGTCTTCCTACTTATCTTCCGCAAACCCACTCTTACATCCGGGCATTCGGAAGGCTTGCACTCTGGGCTACATACAGGGGACCTGGTTTCTCATTCTACGCCCAGGGGAAAGTCCCCGGACCGAAGGCAGAGAGTGTCCTGGGTAATTCCAGTGTTGGCTCGCGCTACATCGTTGTGAAGCTAAGAGGTTCATTGAACTGAGCTTGATGATTGTGAGTCGACCTTGTCAGCGTCACTAGTTATTGCAAGTGCGCAGTAACTAACGCGAAACAGAACGGGGCTCATTCTCGGAATGCACTTTTTTTTTTTGCATGTTTGTTATCATGTAATGTGTAATCTTCGCATTTATAATAATAATAATACTTCTCTACTAAATCGATGATTACTCGTTTGTTATCGTTAGTATCTAAAAAAGTCATGGTATAGTAGGTCCAAAAAAAGTCATAAAAAGCCATAATATAGTGTTAAACAAAACATGAAACATTTCATAAAAGTCATATTGCTGTTTGTTAAATGATCGTCTTAACGGTAGTGCAGAAGTGCACAGTGCTATTTCTCCAATTGTTCCCAAGTCTCTGAAGCTTTCTTTCCCCAATTTGAGGCGAGTAGTTCTCTCACATGAAGAAGGATGTGTTTTACTGTCTCTGAAGGTCCACATTCATATTCGCAATCAGAGCCAATCGCCAACAATGACCAAGCCCCCAGCCTGGTTAAGACTACTGAATATTCTCTATTTTCTATTGCAGGCCAAATAGCCTTCTCCCCTGTTTCCTCTGCCACATTTATTTGTGTGACTTGTTTATTGTAGGGCAATTTATATTTCATCATTTGATTAATCTCTCTCTGTCAGGAGGCTTAACCAGGTCTGGGTGTGAAATGTATTTATCTTATTGAAGTTAACACTGCTGCTGAGTCACTGCATTTACTGGAATACCTGGTTCATTGACTCTACCGGTTTACGCGAGAGGACACGTGGTTTAGTGGTAGTTATATCACAAAAGGCTCACAAAGCTACAAACTCAATCTACTGGAACATCGAGAATCATTTTTAAGTACACCATCTCCCACTTGTGCATTACCTTATATCGCATTGGTTAAGTCATGAAAATAAGTCTCACATTTGCATTTGTATCTCCATCTAGTGGTTAAAAACGTGACATGCAACCAATTCAATTCAAACAGAGAGCCTGACATAAATTCGGGGAAATCAACCTGATATTAGACTATAATTTGGCAAAAACAAACTTAAAACTCTCGGAAAATACCAATAATTCACCTTTTTCTCATGAAGCCTCCCGAACGTTTTGCCAATTTCGGGAATACAATTAGCAGCAATCTTTACTATTTTAACAATTCAAACAACTCGGATGCTGTAGGTGTTGCACAATAATTAACGTTCTCTGTAGACTGTCATATTCGGTGTACAACTATTTATTATTTAAATTGTCTTCAAACATTATAATATGACAGTTTTACTCCTGAAAGGATATCACTGTTTATAATGTGTGTCTCTCAGTGAACTATGCTATACTGCCCCTGTTGTTATGGTGCAATATGAGTACACTGACCATGATGCTGTGCCTCATCATTGATTCTGCATTGTGTGCACTGAACTTGGCCAGTGGGTGTCCATTTTCTCTCCGGTGTCACCTTTCTGCACGACAGCGGGAGAACAAAGACACTTGTTTTCCCATGGTAGCATCACTAGAGGGAGCACTGCACGTACAGCATCCTTCCTAATACACTCTGACATGAGAGGCGCACACAGGCGTACATGGACATACTGTATACTACTGGATTAGGCAGTACACAAAAAGATTACAGCGTCACATGGTGCCCCCTCTAAATGGTGCCTGCCAGTAACCTACTTCCCCCCTCTAAGCCATCCCATCATTCATTTGGAGTGGGTGTGGGCTCACGCAGGAGCCGCTCAACAGCATCATCACAAAGGTTCAGCTCCTCCCTGCCGTATCCTGGAGAGACAGAGGGAGGGAGAGACAGGGAGAGGATCAGGGTCAGATGAATTCCAGTCTGAGTGACGAAGGCAGTGTGTGCAAATGAAGAGGAGAGTCTGTGAGCGTGTGTGTGAGAAAGGACGAATCAGGAAGGGCTAGAGACAGAGTTGGGGTGGGGGGGGGGGGGCGGGGGGGAGGATTGTGCGCATGAGGGAGACAGTGAGGATATCCAGGCAGGAGGAGGAAAGGGACATAAAGAGAGGAAGGAAAAGGGGGGCAGGAGGTAAAAGACAAGAGAAGGGGACCCAGATTAAGAAGGAAGATGGCTGAGCCGGAGTTGAAATCACGGAGCAGCCGGGAGAGCGTTGCCAAGGCAGCAAGCCAGGAGAAGATTGGAGGTAGGTACAGTGCATGCTCACACTCCTGTAAACACCACATGGTGCAGAGCTGCATTATTCCGCCATGCGCCCTGATGCAACACTGTCTAATGCCAGTATACCTACAGATTAATGCCGCTATAGAGATGGTGTTTTGTGGTGATAGTGACAGGTGACCGAGGTTGACAGGTGAGGAAATGTCACACATAATACATAAAAATAGAGCTATGTTTCCACACGGGCCCTTTACTGGGTGTGTAAGCACACTTACCTGATAATGTGGGTGTGTAAATTAATAGGGCGAAGTGAATAAGATGAGTATCTTCAGCAACAGTTTTTAAAAGTGTCCCAGATGAGCCTGCTTAACCTGCTCTTGAGCAGTCCATGCCACACCAATTTGCTGAACAACAATGCCACACTGCTTCTATCCCTCGCTGCTTGACACACAGACATTATTAGTCTGTTTTGTTTATTGTTTTCATATAAGTTTGGTATTTTATTCTGTTCAAAAAAGTAATCAAAAATATATATAATATAAAATATCTCAGCAAAGGAAAACTTCAAAATACACTTGTCACTTTGATGATTTTCTCTTTTTTGTGATCAACACTTAATGGTTTAACTTCAAATGTGAAACTCTCATCTCCTGGTCGGCTGTCCCTTATTCTCCAGCAGTTGAAGCGGACCCAAACCAAGATGGTCTGATTATAGAGCAGCCTGCGTCTCCATCTACCCACATGGTCCCTGCTCCCACCGCCACATTCCCTGCCACCGACTCGCCCGCCAAAGGGGAGAAGATTGTGCTCAAACGCAGCATCACCCTCTTCAATGGTGTGGGAATGATCATCGGCACCATCATTGGCTCTGGCATTTTCGTCACTCCAACAGGCGTGGTCAAAGAGACTGGTTCAGCTGGGCTCTCCCTGATTGTCTGGTCTGCCTGTGGCGTGATCTCTACCATGGGCGCCCTATGCTACGCTGAGCTTGGCACAACCATCACCAAGTCGGGCGGGGACTACACTTACATCCTGGAGGTGTACGGCGAGCTGGTGGCTTTTCTAAAGCTGTGGGTGGAGATGCTCATCATCCGGCCGTCATCACAGTACGTGGTGTCGCTGGTGTTCGCCACCTACCTTCTGAAACCTCTGTACCCAAACTGCCCCGTGCCTGACAGTGCAGCCAAACTCATTGCCTGCTTGTGTCTAAGTGAGTGGCTGGGGTAACCGCGCAAATACTTCTCTTTCTACACAGATGACAATAATAAGAAAATCACTCATTTGATACACTTTAATCCATGGTGATTATTCCCCAACAACCTAATTTGTAAACGTCTATATGTCTCTCCCCACCTCCTGTAGCCTCCCTGACGTTTGTGAACTGCATCAGTGTGAGAGCGGCCACCAAGGTGCAGGACTTGTTCACAGCCTCCAAATTACTAGCCCTGATCATCATCATCATCTTTGGCTTCATCCAGATTGGCACAGGTGAGTCCCACTTCCTCATTGACTGATAGAGTCACAGAGGTTTATAGTGTGTTTGTGGTCAGGCTCATTCAGAGATCATGTAAATCTCTGCTGTATAGCATTCTCTGGCTGCAGGTCTACAAAACACAAAGAGACCAAAAGCAACGACAATCACACAAAATGAATCAGACATCAATTGCCAGCTGGGTTTTGCAGTTCAGTCAGTCTCACTATCTGGAATCATTTCCAATGTAGCATCTAACTACAGACGTCTTGATCCCAACTTGATGCTAAGTTGACTGGACGAGTTAGACAACTTGATACTAAGTACAATCTTTTGTAAAACATTATTGTTAGACTGTCCACATGAAAAACAAGCTGGCTCATCTTCACTTTAGTGTGAAAAAACGGGTCCTTGTGTAACGTGTGTGTGATGAGGCATGTATCATCATACTTTGCTCCAAATCCTCTTTGGTGGGTGAATAAGTGTTTTTCTATCCCAAAAAATATAGTTTTCTCTCTCATCCAATATGATAAGTGTGTATTTCCCAGCATGCAGCTGTATACAGTGTGTTAATCCATCTCCCACTTGTTTATATTTTTGTTTATTGCAATAATGATGCTCATAAAAGTGTTATAAAATAAAAGCAGATACGGTTTTATCAAAGTATAGTTATATACATTACTGTCTCAGTGTCTCACTGGCTCTGCTGAAACCCAGGTTTATTTCTTTTATCTCTAATGATCAACAAATTGTTGATGAACACTAACGAGCCCAACCGAGCAGACTGCCCTCCTTTCAGTTTGTTAGCAGCTAACTGAACACAAGGCTTGTCTGTCTGCAGCCATGTGATTGAGTCTGAGCGAGTGTGAAGCTATTCATACATACATGTGTGTCTGCATGGGTGTACTTTGAGGTTGAACACCGATGAGCAGAATGGGTCTAATATATGACTCATCTGTACAATGTGTAGCCTCTATAAATATGTGTACTGTATATCCTGCAGATATGTAATATGGAGCAATATGTAGCAATATGATAGAATTGATATCGTCATATGAGGGACATAGTGGACATTCTAGAAACACTGATGCTGCAAAAATGGGACAGTTCCTCTGCCTGCAGTATTTCATTGGCCTTACAATGAATCTCAGTGTGAACTGAATCTTCCATATGATTGTTCTTAACAGGAGGCAACTGCTGATGTTATTCACAAGTGCCAGTCACCTCCATCTTGACTATATATATATATATATATATCATTTCAGTTTTTAAAATCATATGTATGAATACTTTTCAAAACTGAAATAGCAAAGCAACTGAATCAGCTCCAGTCATGCCAGTCGAAGGAAGTTAGTGCGTCCATCGTCTGCTCCATGCTACATCTGCTACTCCCCCCCTCCCCTTTTTTTGCAAGGCCACACCCACCACCATTGTGCTCCACACTGTGTTACCATGGAAACTAGGCGTCGAAGCTTGCCGGCTGTTGTCACACTGTGGTCTTTCAGAGCGCGAGTGAGAAAATAATGTGTGTGTAATACAGGCCTCACGAAAAGCAGAGTCATTACCATCTGAAAGCGACAGGTAGAGGAGAGAGCCGCGCAGGAGCAAGACTTCATGCATACACACACACACACACGCACACACACACAGCTCACATAGCAGTTGCCCTCGCTGATGATACACTGGATTTGTTAGCTGCTGTGGATAAACGAGAGAAGATATTTCAAATGTCAGCTGAACAGGACCTGATTATGTTTCTGTACATCAAAGCAGATGCTCAAAGCTGGAGGCAAAGTGTTCGGACAGAGTCCCGGCTGGCTTGTTGAAAATGTCAGGCAGCGACAGAAGTAAAAGGGGAAATAAAACTGGAGCAGCAGCCCTGAATGAGAATCCATTTAATTTATATGAAACCACGCAATTTCTTCATAAACTAAAGTTGTTACTTTAGAGAGAGTTTCAGTTGTCTTGGATTCATTTAGCTTATTCTTCTTTCTATGTGTGTGCAGGAGATGTGCCGTACCTGACACCGGAAAAAGCATTTGAAGGCAGCAAACTGGGAGTGGACAATATTGTCTTGGCTCTGTACAGTGGACTCTTTGCTTTTGGAGGCTGGTGAGGCATTTGTGACCTATTTTGTTGCAATTATAGACCAGAATTAGAAATCATTTATTTATAGCTGCCAACTGTTTGCTTTGCAAAACAACGTACAGTTTAACTTTACCCAATCGCTAAACCATTGTTTAACTCTATTTTTTTTTAGGAATTACCTGAATTACGTGACCGAGGAGATGATCAATCCAGAGAGGTGACATAAATGTGATGAATGTTGTTTTGAGGATTGTACAATGCCAACAGCATGAATACCCTCATCCATGACTGAGCTTGTTTCATTTGATTGCATGTAGTAACAACATACAAAGTGACATGATGCCCCTTACATTTTAATGCCATCCTATACAAAAGCAACCTCAAAAAACGTCTGTAGAGCTGAATACAAAGCTCTCTTGACAAAAGCAAATTGTAAACTTGAGTTTTGGGATTGCATATTTAAGTGTTGCTGCTGCTTTTGATTGATATTATCAATCAGATATTGTGAGAGAATATGGTGGGTTTTCCTTCCTCAAATGACCTTTGACCACTCCTCCATAGGAACCTGCCCTTGTCCATCATCATATCCATGCCTATAGTGACGGTGGTGTACGTTTTGACCAACCTGGCCTACTTCACCACCATCTCTCCTGAAGAAATGGTCGAGTCTGAGGCGGTTGCTGTGGTGAGCTTTGTATTTCTGCCACACAGTTACAGACTTTGCAGACTGTAAAGTCAAAGTCATCAGTTGCATCTTTTTGGTAGGCTGTGTTTTCTCATGTATGTTGTGCTGTTTGGCAGAGTTTTGGGGAGTACCATCTAGGTGTGATGTCCTGGTTGATTCCTGTCTTTGTGGGACTGTCCTGCTTTGGAGCCGTCAATGGATCCCTGTTCACGTCAGCAAGGTGTGTGTACGTCTGTACGGAGAGAAGAAAACTTAAGTAGCATTTCTATGCTGTAATACACCAGTTTGTAACTTATATAAATGAGTTAATGCAAGGTTAGGGAGTGCGTGTTTATGGGATGTGTGTTTGAAAGTTTTTCAAAAAACGTTCGACTGCTCAAACCAGTTTTGAGCACAGTTTATTTCCAATACTTAAACGACAGTCAAATATTGGTCTTCACGGTGTTGAACACTCAAATATAGGGAGGATATGCAGTCTCACATGATATGACGGTATATCTGAGACTGTTACGGGTTAAAAAACGTTATGTTATCTCTTCTAGGTTGTTTTATGCCGGAGCTCGAGAGGGTCAACTCCCTGCTGCTCTGGGTTTGGTCCACACAGACCTCTTCACACCAGTGCCGTCCCTCATCTTCACAGTAAGACGCCTGCTACTAACAGCTATGATCTGACAGCTACTTTGTTTTTGTTGTTTCTAAATCACCTTTAGAAATTCCTGTTGTCAAATCAACTCAACAACCTTATGATGAAATCCAATGAGGTTTTTGTAAATACAAGGTGCACTAAGTCACGTACGACCTTTATTGACGTACATCTGCAATCAAATAATTGCTACAGATTTCTGACAGGTGTCCTGCACTCATGAGCAGTTGAATATGTCTATTAAATTGTTTTTATATGACAAGATTTCTTTTGTCAAAGCCTCTAAAACTAGTCACAACTCAGTGAATGTTCACAGCATGAAAGCATTTAGCGGAACACAAATTCCACAAGAATTGGCCTTAAAACATATTTCCAAATAACTTGAGGAGTACAACATGTGTGTGTTTTTATGCTATGTATACAAACCTAATACGATCTTGTCTTCCTTTTGTCTTCTATCAGTGTTTGCTGTCCATGATGTACACCATCTCGAAGGATATCTTCTCTGTTATCAATCTCTTTAGCTTCTTCACCTGGCTGTGTGTTGGTATGGCCATTGCCGGCATGCTCTGGCTGCGCTATACCAAGCCCGACCTCAGAAGGCCCATTAAGGTAGAGTAACCATGTCAGGACAGGTTGTGTTGCATGTGATAAATGCTTTTTGCTCTGGAGATTTATCTAAGAAAAGTCATTTTTAAAGGATTCAAGACTCACTGCAAGGTGTACAACTTATGTAAGACCGCTCTATCTGAACCTCAGCCAGTTTCTTTGTCTGCCCAAAACATCAACACGTCTCCTGGTTTCATAGAGCATCCACTTTTCTTTTCTTTAAAAAAAAATATGAAAGGACCATTGTATCACTGCTCTTGTTATTGGTAGAACCACACTGTTTTTTCAGAATAGGAGGGAGTGGTGTTTCCACGCATACATGGCTCTTTGTTTCTGTTCCATCATGGGAATATTACTTTGGTCGACCGGTCTTTCATATTTGCTTTCAGCCTGAGTGCTCTCAGCCTATTTGTAAGATGAACATCTAACAAGCAATAAATAGCTAAAAACACCAAAATAAAAGCACTCATTATGCAGAATGGTATTGTACAGTATAGTATAATAATGACACATCATTATTTATTTATTGACTATATTTTGTATTATTGATCTGTTGTAATAAGTAACTACATTTATCAAATCAATGCAGCAGCATAAAAGCATTTCCCCGTCTCAAGTGGAGTAGAAATATAAAGTAGCAGAAAATGAAAATAATAAACCAATAAGGCAAATTACTTCAACTGATTATTGTATCAATATCTTATCACATTATCAATAAAAGTTGCATTGTTATGACGATTTTACATGATTCGTTATTTGACATGGTTCCATTTTTCCAGCTATATAGAGATACACGTATCATTGTAATAAGTAATAGCAGCAATGTTCAAAAAGACTCAACAATTAAATTCTAAAGGTCATTTTGTCAACTATTAGTAGGCTACTTTATCTACCCTCCTTCACAGGAACAAACGCCTACATCTATGGTATTTTCTTTTTGCAGGTGTATCTGTTCATCCCTGTGACTTTCGTTTTGGGCTGTGTCTTCATGATCGTTGTGTCCTTCTGGGCAGCCCCGTTTGAGTGTCTGGTAGGCAGCAGCATTATTCTCACAGGCATCCCGGCGTACCTACTGGGCTACAAGTGGAAGAAACCTCACGTGGTGAAGAAGGTGCTGGGTGAGTGGATTCTTGTTTTCTTTAATACCGTCTTTGTGTATTATTTCAGGCAAGACCGGAGAAGCATTCCTTACAGTTTGTTGTGAAATTCACGTGAGAATATCTGCTCGAGTGCAGCTGTGGGCAGTGATACATTTGGTTTGTTTATATAGTCGGCAGGAAGGACGCAAACTAAGACGCTGAGCCGATGTTACATTCAATCTACAACCTGCAGTAACCTAGTAAAATAAAACAGACAGGGCTGATGTTGATGAGTTGTTTCTCCTCAGAAATCTTCACCATGTTCTGTCAAAAGATCTTCATGTCTGTTCCTGAGGAGAGGGAGCTGCATGAGGTGGCCGAATAACGCTGGACAGACGAGATGAACAAGATGATGGACCGTGTCAATATTTGTGTCTGAACATTTTTGACATGTCGACATTCATTCACTTCACTAAAGCAATTTCTTTTAAAACTTTAACTAACCAGGCATGTAACTGTGAAGCAAATTGATATTGATAAGTGCGGCTTGGCAATCTCGGTAAAGTATGAAGGCATATCTTTGACAATTACATCTCCTTTAATCCTAGAACATGCTTACATTTAGCCTGTTAGTGAGTTAAAGGAGAGGCATGCCCTGATTTTAAATTGTGAGTAAGTATGTGCTGCCAACACAGTGTTAGAAGCTGCATTCAGATACTCTAGCGGCCTAACATACAAGTTTATTGTTCAGCTAAAGTGTACAGATAAGTAGCTTAGCGAGACAAGGCATTTGATAACTACAAACGACACATAGTTTAATATAGTTTACAGTTTTATAGAATATGAACGCTACTAACCTGTGAGTTAAAACTGAGGACTTTCTGCAACAGTTAATGATGTACGGACTAATTTCAATTAAAACGACCTCACATAAGATACAAAGACAGCGCACGGTGTATAAATAAGGCCAGGGTCGGAGGAGGCAAGGGTTAACTAGCATAACACTGATTACATTATATTCATATGCTACTAATATTTGTGTTAATTACAACTGATTTTGATATTTGTACATTTTTTAGTATTCATTTGTAAAATGAATCCACAGCACTACGTGAAAGCACAAGCTAAAGTGAGACAAAAGAGTGTATGTAATATTTACTGAAGATGCGTTGCTGTGAAGCAGGTCTGTTTCTTGTATCATTTTACTCTCACATCACACCATGTCAGTGTCATGCAGTGCTCCATATGTGATGGTATTTGATGAAATGACAGTGAATACCAGCAGCTGTTTGTAAGGCGTTCTTATAAGAAACTGAAGACCTGCATAGACGTCCTTCTGGTTGTATTTAGAAAACTCAATTGTCGTGTTAGTGTTTTGTGTTGTTTGTATATATTATCTGTGCCAGCAATTGTAGTACTGACAATCTGTTTTTTTTTGTTTTTTTTATTGTCACTATAAGTCCGGAATGAATGTTCCTAATTTAGTGACATCAGCTTTGCTTTTATATTTTACCGATAAAATCTTACTTTTAAACGGAATATCTGAGGTTTTCCTAAATTGTAAAAACATTGTCAATTTACTCAAAATCCCAGAGGAAAACCGTCTCAGAGGGAAATGAAGGAGGGTGGAGGTTTGTTGGGAAAGTTTTCTAGAATTTGCACAGAATAGAGACAGTCCTCTGAAGAATCAGACAATCACAGTTTTGCAGGACACTGTCAAATCAAATACATGAGCTGAAATTGGGTAATAATCCATATTGGTTTGAGACATCAAAGAGAAAATTGAAATATTTTCAACATGAATTAAGCCAAAGCTTTCAGAATTTTGAACAACAGCTGAATGAGGGAAAGGCTGAAAGTCATAACATCAATGTTGCAGCGAGAGATGAAATGTGGCATTTCTACAACCGTCATTATATATTCTTAAGGAAGTTGGACCGAGTTCTCACAACAAACTAGACAACAATCAGCGTTTAGCAGTGGAAATAAATCTACCTGTAAACATAGTGGGTTGTATTTACCATCCAATGACAATGACACCCATAAAGGCCTCTAATGTTAACACCAGATTGAAAGAAAAGCTGATACGAAAGTTTCATACAAATTTTGGAACATACTGCACCTTTTCCACTCCACGATTTATTAAATGTCATATACTGAACCATGTAAAAACCTCACAAAAATGCAACTTTTACTGATACAATAAGCAGTTATTTGCCTTATCGGGTTATTTGCGTATATTATCACATCACCACTGGTGGACAGTAAATTAGTACATTTGCTCTAGTAAATATTGAAGTACTTTACTTATTTATTCAACAGCCAGATAGATAGTAGCACAACAATTAACAGCACAATAGTGAAAGAACTAATCTAAAAATACACATTTTATCATTCATTGACTACCCATCGTATATTTCATGGTATGCATAACATACTGTATCTCTGTGAACAAAGTGCTACTGTGTGTATGAATCAATAAGACCTATTTGCCCAATAAAAGTGTTCTGGACAAAAAAATATAATAGAGTATTTTTAATTTAAAAAGTTGAAGGTACCTGTGTCAATTATTGTAACTGTTGTCTTTCGGAGGGTACATGTAACAATAAACATATTTTTGTTCAAAGTTGGCCTGTTTGTTTGTGTTTTGTAAAGCACACAAAAGAAGTGTTCCTCAGTGGGTGTAAATCAGATTTCTCACTGCTGCTTAAATGCAGCGTCCTAATATACTTGCATCAGTTAACAAAAGGCCAACCCCAGCCTCTCTGCAGATAACAGCTTCTAATAGAACAAGCAATCCCAAAACACAAGATAGCTTCTGTCCAAATGAGGATGTTTCACAAGCACGGTTTTCTCAAACAGTCGGGCCAACGGCGGTATCATATCTGCCATTGAGTGTTTAGGTAGTCATCTGTATGAAATGCTCTGTCCTCTCTTGTTTGTCTTGTCTTGTTTGTTGGCTGTCAGACAATGGTGCAGCCGATGCCTCTGATGTCAGGAGAGTTCATATCCGTTTGAAAAGGAAATGAGAGGGTCTAATGGCTGCTGATGGAACCAGTATCAGAGCTACTGGAGACAATATTAGTGATGGGAGATTGGACAGGCAAGGAGCCAATATTGCACAAGTGACGTGTGGACTGTTTGAAACCTTCTGCAAACAGGGACTTGATCAGTTCATTTGATTTGTAAAAGAATAAATCAGTACATAGAGTACAGTCCAGTCCAGCAGTGGAGTCAAATCTAATATTCTTAGTTATTTACATAGAAAGTAAACACAAATGACATTAAACATACTTAAGCAGTCTTTACCATGAATGAAATGCTTTAATTTTCTGCTATTACAGATTAAAATGTCTGTTAGAATGTAATGTAAAAATGTAATGCATCCTGGCCAGCTCTCTGTGTTGTTAAATAACCCCTGGGCAAAACTAAATCTGCATCAAATCAATTATATATAACTAGCTGAGATGAGATCGACTCAACTTCACAGCAAACATTCATCATCAACGTCAATCTTTATACATAATTCAGTTGTTTGTATTGAGCCTTCAAGATCTATTTTTCATAAAACAAGAAACATTTTGTCAGTGAAATAAATGCACTTGTCCGCTGAGCATTGTGACTTCTTTGAAGAATGGTGTTAAAAATAAACAAACAATAATAATAAATATTAAGCCAAAATAAATGTACTAAAATGTATTTGAGCTACATTTTCAAATCTTACATTATGGTTGGATTTGTTTGGCTTTGTTCACTCTTAGACTCAATCACGTTTTGCACTGTTGAGCAGAGCAGCCATAAAATGAGAATAAAAGTTAGGATCCTACAGATCAGGATATTCTTCACCACATGTTGGGTTTGGTTTGATCGCTTTTGATGTTGGAACCCAAGACTATAAACCAGCGCTAATATCACCAGCAGATGGCGATAGAGGAACATTAATATGAGATGGTAAAACAGCCGAGTGATCCAGTCCAACACCATCTTGCTGTTATAAACCTTTAAAGCTTTATGAAGTGTGAACTCTTTCATTTTTTCCTCCTTGGTTGGCATGCAAAGGATATTCTGCTCCCATCTGCTCACAAATGTAACTTTTTTAATCTAGTTAATTTTCTTTTTACATTTTAAGGGTACTTTTGTTGAGTGCAATGCCTTCCTTTTTTCCATTTCACAATCACATCTGGAAGCCGCCCAGTAAAACCACAGTTGTGGGATAAGGGTAATGAAGGTGGGGTTAAGGCCGTCCTTCATTTAAACATATAAGTATTACATTTCATCAACATTGAGCTGTGATAAACTGATTATTTTTAGGTTAGGGGAACTGAAACAAATGTGGAACATTTTATGAATCAGCTCTAGGGGGCACTGCGTCATCATCAACATCATAGAGAGTGAGCAAGACAGAGAAAGACAGTGAAAGAGAGAAAGAGAAAGAAGGACAGACAGAGAGAGAGAGAGACAGAGACAGAGAGAGAGAGAGAGAGAGAGAGAGAGAGAGAGAGGGGGGTGATAGATTCCATTTCTATTCTACCTTTAATCCATCTGTGAAATTCATAAGTAAAAGACAGTCCTATTTCTCTTCTGAGGTGGTTCTCTGAAAG
Source organism: Anarrhichthys ocellatus (assembly GCF_004355925.1). Lineage (NCBI taxonomy): Eukaryota > Metazoa > Chordata > Actinopteri > Perciformes > Anarhichadidae > Anarrhichthys > Anarrhichthys ocellatus. The sequence continues at coordinate 13,947,634 of NW_022280035.1, read as the reverse complement.
TCCGTGTACTGTTTCATCATCACACCTTTACCAGAAAACACAACCAGCGGGCAGAATTGTTTTTGCTTGATATACTATATTGATCATGTCTAGTTTTATGAAAAGAAAAAAAAACGTGGAAAGGTTAAAGTTTAATAAAGGGACACCATGATGGAGCCTCAACTCCTCACTTAATGAGCCATGTGACAGCAGTCACATCAACTTTCCTACAACATCAAAGATTATTCTCCTAATTAACCTCAGACACATGCAGGCGAAAGCAAAGGTATGTTTACAACAAGCTATACCGCCGCTTCTCATCAAATTACTAATGAATGTGTTGGGACTCAGAAACGTAAACCAAATGATGAAATGAGTAGAGACATGAACATCAATTTCTCCACTTTAAACATTTTATTACAGACAAAAGAAAACAAAAGAAGTATTTGTGACACAAAATGAATCTAATGCTGGTGCACTGGTATTGCACCAACAACAATTTCTGAAAAAATATTTATTATTCTAATAATAATGTTGTTTGATCAATAATAATAATAATAATAATGCACCCTGATGAAAATAAGCCAAAATTGTTACTTCATATCGTTCATAAATAGATGTGAAACCTGCAACCAAATTAAATAGAATGACCATATCGTAAAACATATGATATTCAACAAAACAAAATGGGTTCTCTCATCAACGGCTTTACAAATTAAAGAAGTACATTTGGCAGGTTTATACACAAACTTAAAATATCTACCCCCATGACTCTTCCTCCAAAACGCAAAAAAATCCTGCTACAGTGAAAAAACAAAATATCTTTAGAATTCTTTTTCTTCACAAAAAATGATAAAGATAAGTTCAACACAATTCTAAAACACCTAATAAAACTAGTCAAAAACTTTAAAACCCACTGTTATGTTTTTTTTTTCTTTAGTAACATTTCACATTTAGCAACTTTTTTTTTTTAATTCACCTGTACAAGTGGTGTCAGGACTAAGGAAAGGTGAGCGGGGTTACGGGTGGGGGCGGTCCTTATTGACCAAAAGGAGGAGGAGCTAAAAGGAGAGGTATCAACCTTTGACCTCTACAGTTCTGTAACGTCCTGAGGCCATGTGAAGAGAGTGACACTCTCTATCAGAGCTCTGCCAGTTAAGGAGGAAATGGAGCGTTTTACAGTCTTTGCATTTCTCTCTCATTTGGAGAGAAACAAGACCAGTGTACACAGTTTCAACACAACTTTTAGTGTGTGTATTCCCTCACTGAATCCGCCCGCACGAAAATCACAGAGCCAAACGAAAACAAAAGTTAAAGAAAATAAAGAAAGTAAGGGACTGCAGCTAAATACACACATAAGAGGGATCCATTGTGGTGATATTTACAATCACTCTGTGAGAAACAAAAGGAAAAGAGGGCGTCCTTTAATAGGGGCGAGGATGATTTACAAACGTCTAAAGTGTACGTGACTATCTTCTTTATAATTTCACTTTGCTTTTACTCAGTTGGGGTGTTTCAGTATGTCCTGAAGTACATCCACCCCTGCTGAGGTGACTATATTCTAGTTTCCTGCATTCGCTTTTCTACCCAAAACCCCTACACTTTTAGTATGCTTAGAGCATTTCTTCTCCCCGATGAGGGCAATCCATGGCAAACACAGAGTAATGGAGTGAAGAGGAGAGAGAGCATCTTTAAAAAAAAAATTCAAAAAAAAGAATGAGAAGACTTTTTTTTGGTCTTCATTTCCAGTATGTTGGCATGAGCTTAAAGCTCACTGCCCCCGCAGAAAAGCGAAAAGTTCACCGATAAGGAAAAAAAGCAAGAGAAGTGCCTCAGGCTTCTGGCCGATCTAAGTGCTTGGCAAATAGGTGAAGTTACTGTAGCAGTCTTTGGGATTTTCGTAATCCGTCACAAAAAAAAACCAAAAAAAAAAAAACCCTAAATGGTGTAGAAGCAGGTACATCGATGACGTTGTTGTTATGGTGGAAAGCTCCCTGGAGTCTGACATTTGGAGGTCTTTCAACTTCAAGTGAGGTAGAGAGGCTTGTCCCGAGCTCCCATGCCGCTGCTGAGGAAGAATAGACTGTATTACACTAATGTACGTCTGGATACATGTGAATACAATTATTGACTACGTGTATTTCTGTTCATCCAATGTTTCACCAGGAAATCCCAGCGAGATGACGAAATCTATTTCAAAGTAAGACCTGGCTGAGAAGCAGCTCCAAAACATAAAAGCTGCCGTCAAACAACAGACATCAATCAGTATAAATAAAAAGTCAGAATATGCAGATCACCCAAAACGTCAAATACAAAGCCTGTTCTCCAGTTATCTTCACTGACACACAGGAAATAATTCAGTACGCTCCAAAACTCCCAGCTACTATGATCTGACACTGAGGGAAAAGGTTTAAGCAAAGACTCAATGTACTTCAAAGAGCATCAAACGTGATTTGACCCAGGCGTGATCCCATTTGACATACAGATGAATCAGCTCTAAATACAGAAGATACTGACTTCCAGCTCTGCTGCCTCTCGGAATAGCAACACCAAGTTTCAGGTGTGAGACAACGCAACATTCGTCTTGTACCTGCTTGAATAGCTTGATTCAATAAGGCAATGTGTGCTGAGCGAAACACAGGGAAACTTAATTGGATGTCACACTTTCTCCAAGCTCGGTAATAGCGTTGTTCTACTGCAGCAATACTCATTTCAATTTCAAGGAGATGCTTTGCTTTAGCAGAGGAATCACAGTTTATGATTAATACTGTCTGAGTCTCTGAGTGTGAAAGTGAAGTGGTTTAGAGCAACTCATTTGGAAAATGAGTAACTGTCAGACAAATACTTACTATTCTCAACAATCAAATGTCCCGGATTGGAGCTACAGAGGCGAAGAGATCTTTATTCTGGACCATCTTTTTCTGGCTAACTCGATGTGATTTCTTCTTGTTAACCATCATGTCCATCACACAACATTCACTACTACCACAACACAATGTGTGATGAGCTCACCTGCAGTGGTTAGGTCCACAGTCCCTGTTGCAGTACTCGCTGTCCCAGTCAGGGTTCTGGCCATGCACTGGGTTAGGGGCCCCTGGAGACTGTGGGCCCCCGACGCTGTTCTGGTAATCAGCCTGAATATGGGAGAATCCCTATAGGAGGAGAGGAGGGAAAGGAGAGGGGTTATATCGTTCTAGCTTTGAGATGGCCAACCATTAGAGTTTGCTGAGCCATGATACTGTATGAGGCCAAATGCTGTCAGTGGTCTTGAGAACTTCTTCGGAAAGGAGAAAATAGTTTGTTTGCCACTAAATTAGTGGAAAAAGTAAACTTTATAAACATAAACTGTTTTGTTCTCCTTCATATATACGCTAAAATGCAATTGAGGCCTTTTATACAATACGATGAGATTGAATTGAGGCATTTTTATCAGCAACTGATAAAATCATTGGATATTATTTGAATTTGAATCATAGGCAGAAAAGCATTTTAGGCCTGTAGCTCTATGAAATATCAACAATGCTTTGAAGTGTTGTATATCAGTATTTAGCAATAGTTGAAAATCGTAAGGCATATGATTACAGGTGATAAATAATGTAAATAATGAGACATTTTATAAGGAGCTTTTGCAGATGTATGCATTTTATCATATTCATTTTTTTAATCTCAATAATGACCAGACCAACCTGTTGGCTGAGAGGGGGGGAATGCAGAGGCGCCTGGAGCCCCATTTGGTGTGAGATGATTGGCTGCGACTGCTGCATGCGGATTGGCTGGTTGAGCAGGGAGCTCTGATGCAGGGAGAGTTGGGCGTGGGGGTGCAGGGGTGGGCTGATCTGGAAGGGAGATGGGGGAGAGGCACTCATGCTGGGCGGCAGCATCTGGGACTGGCTGAGGGTCTGGGCCAGAGTGTGGCGGGGCGGCCCTGCGTAGCTCTGGAGGTCTGACAGTGGGAAGGAGCCCGGCGGGCCCAGGTAGGGTGAGGAGGGCTGGGGGGGCACACTGTACAGGGGCTGCTTCGGGGGCAGCATGTGGGAGGACTGGCTGGTCTGCTGGGCACTTTTTGGTTCAGGGTCATTGTATGTCTGTGGATGAATAAAACAGAAATGAAATGACATAACTTACATTCAATTAACTACATGAAAATCATCTCTCCATCAATCGTCTCTTATTTAATAGCTTTTCCATGACTCCATTTCTCTTAAAAGAAAACTGCAGCCTTGACCTGTATCTTAAAAGGGAAATTCCGGTACTTGTCAACCTGGTTCTTATTATACTGAAGTATGTCAGGCAAGTTGAAAAGGAAGTGGTTTGTTGTTTGCTACAACAGCTGCAAGGGCTTCCAAGGGACGACTATCTGTCCTTACTATTTGTTGGACTGGTTCTTAAAGGAATAGTTTGGGAAATACACTTATTTGCTTTTTAGCTCACAGTTAGATGACAAGATTGAGGTAGCCAGGCAAGCAGTTTCCCCTTGTTTGTGCTAAGCTAAGCTAACCATCTTTTGGCTTCAGCTTTATGTGAACAAAGACAGACATGAAAGCGGTTATCTAACTCTTGGCTAGAAAGGGAATTTCCCACAATGTTCAACGTTTCCTTTAATATTATCTTGTTACATTTACACTTGGGTGATGAGTTAATTGAAAGGTATTATGGCGAATAGACTTTTTTGAAAATGATATGTCAATGACACCCAGGTGGAGAAATGCCAGAATTTCCCTTTAAACATTTCCTCACAGCCTTCCTCAGTACCGGTCATTTCTGTCAAAATTCTCTGCCTCTCTACACAGTGAAGCAGCTGACAGAATGAACGTGTGCGTCTTGCTTGCCTGGCGCAGCTGTCCAACACAGTTTTAACAGGACAGTTGACACTCAAAGCTCCCAACAGCAAATCTTTTTCAGCATATTGACGCCCACTGTGTAATGAGACTGTATATATTTGATTTTCAGTCCGTCCACGGCCTGACAGCCTTCACTTAACGCACACATGTAGACAAGCTGACAGATGGGGAAACAGGGAAAACACCCAAACTTGACTTTTTTTCATTTTGGGCAGTATCTGAGCCAGTGCAGCACCTACAAAATGCCCCCCACCTCCACCTCCGCCCTGCCCCACCCTTTTCCAGGCCCTTATGATAAGCTGTCAGATTGCTCATCTCCAGCCATCAGTGTTGATTAGAATGTAATGGAGCCCATTTGTATGAATAGAGCTGGGACCGGGGTAATGATCAATAGACACCTTGACAGATAGATGGGAAAAGGACACACACACACACACACACATATATATATATATATGCAGGAGCCCGGGCAGAGAAATGAGGCTGTTTGCCTGCAGAACAAATGGAATGACAAAAGAAATCTTCTCCACACTACATTGTGTGTTGGTAATACAAGACGGCACTAAACAATGCAATCCACAGCCCTCCACCTTGCCTTTCTTTCTTCCCAGTGCTACTATGCTGGTGCATACAAGACGCCATCATTCACTTGGCAAAAAGGATGTCATAGATCTGAATTAGCAGGAAGGTGTCAGAGGTGGACAAGCAGCAGAAAAGCCTATGATTGCTCGATGTTGATTTGGATGTACTTCCTGTTGTAGACAATGAGATGGTGGAAATCGATGATGTAATGCATGACACAGGTGTCTGCTGGGGTAAGATACATTAAGGGTTTGTATTTTCTAATGATAGATATAAAATGTAAACCTGATATTTTGTACCGCACACGAGGGAGCAATCATTTTCTCTCCTCCACCCCTCATTGATGTTTTGGCCATATGCTTGTGCTGACCCCTCCCCCAACTACATCACCATACCAACTACAATCCCCAACCCCCAACATCTGCACCCTATGGAAATCAGGTATTGTTCCAAATACGGACTGCCCTTTTGCATCAGATACCCCCACCCTCCCCACCACCACCACCACCCCATCCCAAGGAAGCCCCACCCAGCCCATTAGCAGGGATTTTCCATCCAATCCATCATCAGTCTTAGCCAGGGCCTGTGTGTCATAAGCGTTACCTTGGAAACCAGACTGGCTCGGTACGCGGCCAAGGCTTTCAGGTACTCTTTCTTAGCCGCCTCGGTTTTCCTCTTGTACCCCTGTGAAGAGAGAGAGAGAACAAAAAATCAAAACGAGAGGCTTCGGGTGAGAGGAGAGGTTGACATGCTCATAAATGTGCAGACACACGTCTGTCTCTAAATACACACACCCAGTTACACACACAAATACTTTTTATCTAACACTTTCTTAAACACATTCACACACACATACACACACACTCACGCACGCCCTTAATGTTCCTTTCCATCAGAACCAATGGTACAGAACACCTCTATTTCCTCATCACAGCACTAAAACTCCCTCATCTCAATGTGTCTCCATCTATCGTAGCAACACATCATTTCCATTCCAATCCACCTAGAGAAATGAACTGGAACTTCTCTCTCAGTCTCTCTCTCTCTCTCTGCTTTTAGCTCCACAATAACACTCCTATCAGCATAGCGACTGACATTAGTGATTCGCCAGAATGGTTGTTGTCATTTGGCTCATTAGGATGCGATCCCTGCCTGTAGGCTATACGAGTTTTGTTTGAAACTGTCTTCCATATTGTTAGTGTGATATACAAACCTCTGTTGTCATACAACTAACTGCTGCTGCAGTGTTTGAATGATCTCAGTGTGTTTCCATAAAGAATGTGGGCTTATATGGATGTGTTTCTGCATGCAGGTATTTTTTCGAGGAATTGTCTGTGTGGGATGTAGAGAGTCTGAAATGGGGCTATTAGCGATACGAGCTATAGATAAAATTATGTCTATTATGCGAAACAAAAAGGATAGAGAAGTATGTTTGTCAGTCGAAAACTAAAGTTTGCATGCATTGTACTTTTTATGCAGGGCTAGATATTATCTTATTTTATACTCGTGCTGATGCAAGCACTGGTGCTGATACCAAAATAAAATATTTGATCAATACTTTACCCTTAGAAAAACACGTTTCTTTCTACAAACTCCTTTTTTCATTTCGCAAAGGAACACTTTGCCTTATTAAAATACTGTAAAATTGGCAAATTGTTGATTTAAATCAGTATCTGATCAAAGAAAGTAATTACTAATTTAATGATGCTTTTGTTTCTCAGCAATTTTCCAGACACATTTACAGACATTTTTTTGTGTGCTCGATGTACATGCCACAAAGCTGATGCTCCAGAAAAAAACGTTTGGAAAATATCATATACTGGAATACTGCCTTCACACGGTATCCTTTCCGAAAAGTAAACCTTACTTATCCCAAGAGAATTGCTAATAGCAAAAGAAGCTAACAAATGTAGTTTCTCTTGGAGTTAAATACCCATAACACAAAACCCCATGACCCCCAATAACTCTGTCATCATTAGCATATTACTGTTGCGCAGGAGTTGACATTAAATAGCTGCAAAAACAATAGACCTCTCTTCCTGGATAGCCAAGATGCCCTTCAGCTAAATCCAAGGACGAGACGATAGTGAGAGAGAGAGAGAGGGGGGTGGGGGGGGGGGGGGGGGGTCACTAATTCTGTATTCTAGGCAGGATCAAAATAGCAGGCGAGAGATATAAATAAGGAGAGTGGAAATGAGAAGTTCACATATCCCTGCTTGTCAGAGGGCCAATGAAGATGCATGATGTGGAGGCATCAGCTATGAAGACTGGAGGGACACAGGACGTGTGGATTGTACCTGGGCCCGGAGCTTTGTGGGAGTTTTGTTTTGGCAAAGAAGATGATTTTCACTTTTTCCATTATATTTTTGGAAAACCCTTTTTAGCTACACTGCTGAGAAAAACTCAGAAGAAACCTTTGCATTGTGAAATTTGAAAACAAGTAGAGCACCACCGAGGGTTTTGTTTTGCAGGTGAGCACCAGCACGTGGGTGTGAGTGAATCTACCCACTGCATAAAAAAAAAAGTCCTGGACTCCTGAGATCTCCCCAGGTGCATTTCTATTTTTCCCATATTGACCCTTTTTTGCCTGTAAAATGCCCAACTTTGTTAGTTTCAGACTGTTTCACAGCTGCTGTTGCACAGAATACTCCCCTCCTTCCCTTTGCTTGAATTAAATTTAGAAATGAAAATCATTTTTGTGAGAGTCAGGGGACTGGGGATAAACGGATGGATTATCTTTAGAAAGAGAAGAACTAGCTCATTAAGGTGAGCTGTATCTCACAGCAATGTTCTGGTAATTACACAGCACACAATGCCAGGGAGAGGCTGCTCGCCTGCTGCAGCACACATGCCATCTACTGGTTAGAAGAGAATGTGTGCATGGTAGTGTATATGTGTGTGTTTGTGTCAGTGTATGTGCATTCATGTACATGTGCACTTGTTCTTTTGTGTGTGAAACACTTTCTGTGTAAGCATAGAAAATGCATGTAAATGTCTACATGGAGTACTGCATTTGTGTGCATTTGTGCAAAAATGTGTCACAAGATGAGGTGATAGTTGTTCCTTCCACTTAAAATGTCATTTTTCTAGTCTATAACATGTATAATAGTGTGTTTGCAACCATTTTCACCACATCTGTTACAGATTGGCCTGTTTCCTCATCCACTTTATTGTTTCAGAGATTCCAGGTCAGAGTGTTTTGTACCTGCTTCTGTTCCTCTCCTAGGCTGTCCCACATGGAGGCCACAATCTTGGAGACGTCCCCGAAGGTGGCATTGGGATTTTGTCCCTTGATGGCCGCCTGGGTGTCTCTGAAGAATAGAGCATAGGCAGACACAGGTTTCTGTGGCTCGTTGGGGTCCTTCTTCTTCTTCTTCTTTTGAGGTTTGGGTTTGGGCTTCATCATTTCTGCTGAGGCCCGCTTCTCACTGCTTATCTGGAGGCAGAAAGAGGGATGGAAAGGGAAGGAGACGAGATAGAAAGAGACAAAGACATTGTTGGTCATAAATCAGTTCATGAAAATAACAATTTTGCTGCTGGATAAGATACTATATATTCAAAAAAAACATTAGAATAAAGTAATTGTGCCGAGCCAACTAGAACATTCAATTAATGCTGAAAAGAGGGTTAAAGCAGCAGAGTTCTGCGAAGAGCAGCTGCAGCTTGTTCCGAGAAAAGAAAACAGATCAATTTACGGCCATGGGTGAATGAAGACTAACAGGATGTCAGTGAGACAGGTTAGCCTCTGAGGGGGGTAGGGAGGTGTTGTTCAGGAGAAGCTGGCCAAATATGGGATAGGCGGAAGAGACCCTGGGCTAATTAAAATATTAGTATCACTTTAACAGTCAAATTGCTGGATTCATGGGTATTTTCAGGTTTGCTCTCACTCTTTATTTTTTACTCTTTCATGTAGATCACAAACAATTCAACTTTCTGAGGAAACCATAAAAATTAAAGATTAAATCTATATTTTTCATAGGATGTACCCAGTTGGTCTGTCAACAATAACACGCTGCAATCTCACTACATTTTCAGGAGGCAAAAAACGGCTCACATCTGTGTGATGTACTCGATCAAATACACATGAATACATTTTCATTTTCCGTGCAGGGCTTTGACGAGGAGTCAAATCCAGGTCACCTGATCCTGGTTGTGATTCTATATGGAAATTTCCATCTTTGCTGAGGAGAGAACACATCAAGCACGGGAGAAGGAAGGGAGAGGAAGGGAGCGGCGAGGGAGAGAGACAAAGATAAGGAGAAAGAGAGAGAAGAGGTGCAGCTGAGTGAGGATGGCGAGGAAGAAGTGACGGCTTGATGTTGCCATTAGTATCAGTGGAACATCAGCTAAATTTCTTGGTTGCTATAAAGGCAGGAAATAACAATCCAATTCCCACCCATATAATAGAAGATATAATGACATACGTAATATATAATGATATACATTGGTATTATGTGAAATGAAGGATGTTTATGTGCACTATTTATGGGTGAGGGGTTATTGAGAGTTATTCACATATTGCTTTGACTGAAGTGAGAGTGAACTCCGTTTTTTGGCAAAGGCAGCCCATATCCAAGGCCAAGTTCCTATTTCATCAGGTTGCATTTTAGAAATTTTAAACAGCTTTGAACATTCTCTTTTATAATCCGCTGATCCTGGGTTTCAGTGTTGAAACTCAGCAGGGAGGGAGAACAAACCATGAAAAAGATGTGTCCCTGCGCACGTATCAAACAGCAACTTGAGGACATTTAAAGACGTTCACATCCATCTAATGCATACTTATCACGGGATTAAGCAACAGTGATGTTTTCTCCTTTAACTGTCAATTGGAAAACAGGAAATGACTGCCTTTGAAAATTGCATTGTTTCAGCAAAGCATTTTGCAGCCAAACAACACACTGTATTCTACACAGCATGAAATTAACTAATCAAAATTCAAGGTCCAGGAGCACATTTGGCAGCTAAAGAAGAACTTCAAAATGGCTTTTGTGATGTGCGGAAATGAATGGATGTTGTCATTCAGGGTGATGCAAAGTATTGCTTGTCTATTTTACAGCTTACAGGTAATATTCCTTTTTTTTGTGACTACGGCTGGTTTCATTAAAAAATAATCATCCCTCACTTTTAGGCAATGAGGCAGAAGACAGGCATTTGAAACGACATCTGTTCCACTCAAGCCTTTGAAGTAGAAAATAGAATAAACTGAAGGTAGAGCTAATGGAATGACAAAATAGAAAAAAAGAAGGCTAAATAATCTGCAGGAAAATTCACATGCATTCATACGGAGGAAAGAGCAACGGCACACAACAGCTTGCAGCTACACGCAATCAACCAGGAGAGCAAGGAGCATATTATTTAATTTCTTTATTTTCCTCTCTTATTGTGTCTCTCGTTGTTCATGTTTGTGAACTTATAAGAGGCCAGAAGAAATATCAATAAACCCGAAAGACTGAAAAGAAAACAGATGGCTCAACATACAGTACCTCTCCACCGAAGCTCCACTCAACAGTAACAGGACAAATCTATCTGTTAGATACAAAATGTATCTGGGATTTTCAATTTACTTTTATTTTCCGTCAGCCTGTCCAGTCAACGTTTACTGCTGTCAGAGGTTTCGTGCATTTCCCAAAAGACCTTCAGAACCCTGAAGTAAGAAGCTAAAGCCTAAAGACCCCAGTGTAGAAGTGAACCACTGCATCACACTGTTCAGTTAAAATGACTGATATATTGGAACCATTGGTTGTTTTGCTGGCTTTACACATTATTGCTATAGTGGATAAACAAATAGCACATATCCACTATATCAAGCTTATTTTCATCGGTTTTCTTATGCCTGTGCAGAGAACAGTAATGATTATGACGGCTGTTGTTGTCATTTGAGGAAAAAAAGAGAGTCACATCCCTTATTCATAACGCAACATCTTGTGGCTGCACTGCATTCTGGTCTATTTTCTGATAGTGTCAGTGGAGAGATTGGTTATCTGGTCCTCTTCTACGATGGATTTCTCCCTGTGTGACTGTTGATGCAAAATGACGAGTCTGTAAAGTAGCTCTTTGATTTTGATGTTCTGACACTGGACCCTGACGTCTACCATTCGTATTCTGGACATTTATCTCCTGTCCTGCATCTCTGTACTTGTGCTGGAGATATCATGATGTGACATGATGTCACATCTCATTTCAGTAACATAAACCGCAGCGAACATTTGAAGAGGTCTGCTTTAGGTCATTGTCTTCTCTTGCTTTCCTTTGACTGTTTTTTTTTTTCAGATGAAAAAAAAATAATCTAAATTCCATTTGCAAAAGGGGAACTGACAAAAGTGTGAACAGAAAAAAACACCATTTTACAGACCATGAAATCAATACCTTTCTTTGAGACTTCTCAAATGTTAAATCTAACAAAAGAAGCCGACAAGAACTCTGCAAAAATTAGCAAAACTTTGATTTAAAGAAAAATGTTTTCAATGATAAAGTAAACAATATTGCAAATCTGAGCCAAATATTTTGGCACATGGCTGTATAAGAAACTTAGTGCTATGTACACATTTTGGTCTGTACGGAAAAAAGTATCGAGGGGCAATGACACCAGAATATTTAACTATAAGGTTCTCTTTAGATGTTGATGTTTTTCTCCAAACAAGAGGACACACTGCCCATTTACAGAGCAGATCAACACTGATGCTGTAAAAAGCAGCCTGTTGCTAGGTAAGACCACCATGTCCTGTACAGAGCAGTACAGGCTAAATATATTTTCTACACAGGTTATTCATTTACTAGCAAAAGGCTGAACTATAGAGTCAGCCTTAGCTTGCTCATCCCATCAGTGTTTCTGTTGTCTGAGGGGTGGTGGATGTGGGGAGACAGATAGGGAGGAGGGGGTAGAGTAATTCTGAATGGACAGCACTGCACTGGCAAGACAAGATTAGAATTGACAGCCTGATAACTGCGTCACTATCAAAACAGCAGATAGATAGAGAGAGAGAGAGAGAGAGAGAGAGAGAGAGAGAGAGAGAGAGAGA
>NW_022280035.1:13913171-13935203 GCF_004355925.1 Anarrhichthys ocellatus | reverse complement strand
GAGAGAGAGAGAGAGAGAGAGAGAGAGAGAGAGAGAGAGAGAGAGAGGAGGGAGAATGAGGAAGTGAGAGAGGACTGTGAGATGCAAAGGAAAAAAAAGAGAGGGTTGATGTAGGGAGAGCAGATAAAAGGAGGAGGGGAGGTGGAGTGATGTAGAGAGAAGAGGGTTGATAACAAAAAGAAGGACGGGCGCAGACGCAGAGACGGACATAGTTTAAGAGACATTAAATTAGACAATAAAATCAGGTAATAGTATGGGAGAATATAAAAGTGTTTGTCCAATCACAGCCTCCTGAATATATGCATCATCATCATCATCATCATATACACTGAGCACCAAAGTGGAGAGTGCTGCATGGAGCATTGATTTCAAAAGGCCATAAAAACAAACAGGAACTACTCAAGAGGTGATGCATGGATACACTTTCTCTTTTCCAGTGATGGTCATTATACCAAAGCATGATATAGAGCACAACACTGAGTCAAATCTGAATGCCATTCACTTCCAAAGTCTATAACCCTTCTGCAGATTTCAAGCCAAACAACTGTAATATGGGAATATACACATAAGCCCTGGTGTGTGTTGTACAGTTTGTGTTACAGAATAAGTGTGCGAGCATCAACAGAGAGAACACGATAAACCCATTTTTACATGCTAGTCTTTGCAGGGAAATGTTGTCTGAATGTGCACCGGCCTGAAGAATGAGACAATGTACAAGAACCACTCGGCAGCCGACTGTGATACAGAAGAGGCTCTTTAAAAAACAGCAGTTCAAGAACATCAATCGAAGATTGGTCGTGAAATAATCTTTGATCAAGGACCGACTTGGAAAAAAGCCAGTAAAAGTAGTTTAACTAGGGGACTTTCTCGGTAATGAAAGCGCTCATTGCATTGTTTTTCTCAGTATTTAGTTGCCTAAATGTTAAACCTTTTAAAGTATGCTTTTTAAGAGGCATGAAAGAGGCTTATGACATGCAGTATATTGTCAATTAAAACGATCACTCTGCTTTGGTTAAAGGTGTTAATATTAAAATTCAGAGCATCAATATAGCGGCAAACAACTATTTGCTATGTAAAATTATAGTGGAGTTATGTGTACTTGAGTAGAGAATGAAGTCATTCCCCCTCTGTGTGTGTTGTTAACAGAGCATATCTTGTGCTTCCCATAGCGGGTGCTTGTTAATGCATATGAGTCCCTGTGTGTGTGTGTGTGTGTGTGTGTGTGTGTGTCCCAATGGCTAGCTAAGGGCCAACACTGCACTGCGCTCATATGGCGGTAACCGCCTGTTAGCACCATTAGTTGCTAGCTGCTACTCAATGGTCCCCATATTGAGAGCCGTGTGGAAGCAATCTGTCCATTTTTTAATTCAGCTCCTTCGCAGTACTGTGGATGGGTCAGAACCTTTTTTCTTAAACCTGCAATAATGGATTTTGACCACTGTTTTTGTCCACCTGGTGGATCTAAGTCAAATATTTACACTCTTTTTATTGAGAGGGAATTGTTACATTTGTAAAAATGGTATATGTGGCACATTGTAATAAATCTCAGTACAAGCACAGACCTCTCCGCACCAACATACTGAAGAGAAGCACAGCTTAGTGCAGCTGTTAGAGACTCTAAGCCTTTGTGGGTTTATAAATAGATAAATGGCTGTGGTTAGAGAAGCAGCAGTGAGAATAATGTAATTTTAAGATGCCATGTATAATTTTTCTGCAATTTCCACCACCAGATGTGACTCGCAGCCTGAATGTTGTGTAGTGCAACAACATAAGAGCACGAAGTTACAGTGGCACACGCCTTTCATACAAAGTCAGCAGGTTTAAAAATGTAAAAGCATGGTTGTCAACAGAATCATCCATCCAGTTGTTAGCTGCAGCTTGTGAGGACGCAGGTGGTACAGAAACGTATGAAATATGATGAATACAATACAAAGTTTTTCCAACATCATGTATTTGAGATGAATTACAACATCAAGTCTTCCCTACTTGACTGTATGATCTGATGATTTTGGAGCGGAAGAGAATAAATGTTAGAGTGGGTTTTGAGAAGGAGTAAGCAAGTCTTTGTTAAGTTTCCCTAATTAGGGTAGGGGATCAAGTGGGCTTACATTTTTTGTTTTTATTACATGCATTTCGGTGAATTTAGATATCGGTTTCACCTCACATTTCAAAGTGCCCCTGTGTGTAATGCTGTCAAGAATGTGGCCTTACAACATGTTGGCAGGCAAGATGAGAATGTAAACAAAGCTGTTTGAGACCTAAGACTGCCTGTAAACGTAATGGTTGGAATCCAAAAATACAGGATGCTTGATAAAATGGTTTGAATATTACACAATGCGCGATAGTCAACTTTAACTACACGTTCCTATAATTCATTCATATTTTATACTAACATGTCAATTATTTTACAGTCACTGTGTTAGTTTTGTCTTTGTGTATTCCAATCATCTAGTTCACCATGACGCTTAATAGATTAGAATATGTCTTAAAATACGTACTCATCTGGAAGCGATTACAGCTCCATGTCAGACTGCCCATCTGTAAGCAATGAGCAGGACTGCATGTCAAAGTCGCCGCACAGATCTCTGAGTAGAACCAGGCACTCGTCGAGAGAGAGCAGCACTCATCAAATAAAAAACACAGCCCGGCCCAAACAATAATGAACCGGAAGCGCAGATTCATGATTGTGATCTAAAAGACATCAAAGGACATCAGTGGGCATCGTATAGACCTGATCCCATTATGGAATTTGTATTCAGTTCCGGTACCATGCCATTACAAATATACAAGGTTTTTATGATGTGTAGTATGTCATTAGTGTTTTCAGACATGTGGGCTGGCAATGTGGATTTTGATTTAAACCAATATTGCAGATATTTTAATTTGAACTCAAGCCCAAAGCCACTGCTGAACTCAGCCGCATGATTTATCCAACTCTGGAAAATGACTGACAGCTCTGAGGAGCTCCTCCCTACGAGCTCTGCCTAAGAGCTCTGGACCTACTTAATCAGCCTAAAATTGCAAAGTTGAGGCCCTTCTATTTGGTAATGTGGTGAAAACAGTGGCAAGTGAGAGCTAATTAGATTAACGGTAGTTTAACGAGCTGTTGGAGGGGGCCCCCGCAGATTGGATTTTAATAAATAGGGGCAAAAGCATCTGCTATGCACTTCCTGGCTCTGCTGGCATCCTAATTGGCCCCAGTGGGTTGCTGTATCTCAGCACTGCACCACACAGTGCAAATTAGAAGGGGAAAAAAGCAAAATGCTTGTCCTCAGTCCAGGTAAAATGGTCTTTGTGATTGTATGGCTTCACAGGCATTGCTTTATTAACAAGAATATAACACTAATACAATTTCTAAGACTTTTATCACCACAGAACATCCACAAAATGTCCACACAGCAGGAGAAAATATTTCAGATTTGGACATATTTATCTTTTTCTGTTGTTTGTTTTCAAGATGAAATGTTCCCATGATGAGGTCTTTGTAGAGGCAACAGCACAGAAAAAAAACAATTAATCAAACATGAATGAGCGACCATAGCAGGGTTATTTCCATAGCAACAGCCCGAGGGGACAACTTGAACCCTTTAATGTGAGCTGGTGATGTCTCTTTGTAAACATCCGCACAGCGGGGGGAGAAAGCCAATGAGAGAGCCTGGCAACAGAGGCATCACAGGGCAGCAACCTCTTGGTAACAATCGAAGTTTCCATTATCTAGTGTTGAAAGGACCTAGAAGTGCTCTGAAATATTGTATTCGGGAGCATTTGGAGTTGATAAGCGTCTTTGTACTACTGCTGTTAAGTGTCCAAAAACATTGAGGTAGTTTACAGTGAAGCCCGCAGCTGCTAAAAACAATATGCAAATGATCAGGAAAGAGGGATATTTCAAAAAAGAAGTTCATTTTTGTAGACACAATGTTTTTTGGTGCTTGAAGAATCACTGAAGCACCGACATCAAAGCCTTTTGTACAAACATTATTCCTCTTACATCAGGCAACAAATCACAGTCAAAATCTCTCTCATACTCGTGTCTTATGCAACCTGCAACCAGTAGGCTCGTTCAGCTTCCAGCTGTGACCAACAGAAAGCAGTACGCAAGTGCACAAACAGTGAAAAACAGCTATTTCCAAGGTCACTTGTTGGTGGCCATAAAGGCTCTCTAGACTAATTGTCATTTCACAAGTCTCGAAACAGGGGTGAAATGCTGCCAAATCAATTTGATTTCTTTGTCTACTGATGTGATGGAAATAGATTCGTCAATCTCCTCAAATCTAAGAAATCTAGGATTTTAGAGTCACAAGAGTAATAGTGCGTGAGCTGAGGAGAAAGCCAGAGAGCTCAGGAAGTAACATCACTGCAGTCTAAAAATGGCTGGAGTAGCATGCAGTATGCAGTAGCAGAATAGTACTTCAGCACACCACAATGGTCTCAGCATGTAAAAGGGAACAACCTATAGCTTAAGTCTACAACACCTAGTGTTAACTTTCAATCTGTTCTCAGTGAAGTGCACACAGACAAAAAAAAATCCATAATTTCAAAAATAAAACCAGTCTTTTAAAGCTAAAGAAATAAATAAAAAAAGGATATGAACCGGGACTTTTTCGCTTCCTCGGTGCTGAAACGACTCATGACTCAATGACTGGGCACTAAGTGGAGATTGGCAGCACCAGCGCTGGCAGGAGCAGGTATCCGTAAAACCTTCCTACAAACACTTTTGTCCCAAACCTCAGTGGCTCCTTGGGCGAGAGTAATGGCTTCTTTGCACTGGGCCGTGCCATGCTATTGTAGAATCACAGAGCGGTTAATTGAAACAAATGACTCTAATAATGGGACATTATCCCCACAGGCTGGCTTTGTGGTGGGCCTAATTAGCGTTGCGGTGGTGGCGAGGAGGACGAGTCACCATGCTGATCTCTCAAAGGAAGCAACAGAGGCCCCCCTTTTTAAGTGGGCAGTACAGGATTTTCCTACTTGCAGCGCTAAAGGATGTCGGGCATTTTTCAAAACCAGCGTGGTAAATGTAAACATATCTAGTCAGCCCCGGGTCAGCCGGCTCCGAGACCGAGTCCTGCTAGGCGCTGCTTGCTGTAGCTTCCTGACTGAGCCAGCTCAGAAGGTTTGAGGACAGAGCAAATTGACTTTTGACGAAATTTCATTCGGGCTACAATTTAAGATTACTTTCTTTATTGATAAGATTGGGGACTCTTTTTTTTTCATTCATCAATTAATAATGTGATTAATTTCTACAAAATGGCAGAAAATAGTGACAAATGCACATCACGGTTTCCTAAAGTTACAGTTTTAAATTGCTTGTTTTGACCAATCAGCTGTTTAAATCTCAAAGGTATTAATTATTAGCTTTTAAAATCATATAAAACAGAGAAAAAGGAACCAGCTAATATTTAACATTTTTGCTTTGTAAATGTTTTAGACTTTCAAAATAGTTGCCAATTAATATTCTGTTCACTGACTAATTGATTGATCAACTAATAGTTATGATTATTGCCAACTCGTCACCTCATTGTCCTCTCGCATGTCATCACGTTCCCCCCTTTGGAGCGGCAATGGCCCGTAACTAATATGGCAACATGAGATATTGTCTTCCAGATGTATTTTTGATCACCACTGAAATCTGTTTTTGCCATTCCTAATTGTTTACCCTTGTACAAGATGATCCCAGAAAGTCAGCTGTAGCGCAATGTTCAAATCTCTGTGACCAAGCTGTTTTAATTATTCATTAGTCGTAACAGTCGCCTAAGGTTATTTGAATTAGTGGCATGAATATTCATGAGCAGCAATGAATGTGCATTTGTTTTTAATGCTCAATCTGTTAATACTCCTCTTCATTACTCCACTCCAAATCCCGCATAATTAGCTGCACAAAACAAAGCTTTACTTTTTTAAAGCACAATTCTCTTCGGAAGCCTATTTGTTTCGGTTTAAATGAAACGGGAGTGCCCTACCAATTATCTCGCTGTCATTTCTCTTGACAGATACAAGACACATTGTTCACCCCGGTTGTGGAGTGTAGCACTGAAGGGCATCTGTCTTTTTTGTGAAATGAAAAGCCAGAAACAGAAAACATTTCTACTGTTACAAAAAGTGATTTATCTGGGAACGTCACCGAGATGTCATTTCTATCCCAGTGAAAGGCAGTAGAGCAAGCGGGTCACATGAGATACGTCTAAAACCTACAATGGACAAAAAGATTGCTGTTTCAATTGAAAAAAAAAGAGAAAACAAACACAAGAAATCCAGCTGCACTGAGCATGTGAAGTCAAGTCAAACTACTATTTATTTTCTTTCTTCTTTTCATTCTTGATTAAGTTTATTTTAAGGCAGTATATAGTAGGATAGTAGGCCACTGAATACACTGAACACTTTCAGTGTACTATCATTTCTATACATTATATCAATATATTTAACAGGATATGACAAGTCTGTGAACAATGTTGAGAGGCTACTCTCAACATTGGATCTTTTTAATGGCTGGATTGGGCTTCTATCTAACTATCCCTGTGCTGTTAAACACAGCTGTCAATATTGTTTTTATGTTGCTGCATTAAAATAGTTCTGGCCTTTTTCCCCCCGCTGTCTATGTCCTAAATGCCAAGTGATGCAAAGTAAATTTCCTTTCACAGTTTAAATGAAGTCAAGCTCATATAACCTTGTAGCAATCAGGGACTCTGACAAAGACTGATCCTGGAAATAGAGCACACACATACACATACTGTACTTCTGCACTGTGCACTATTGCACAGATATGCACTAGTGCACTCGGTGTTTCTGTGTCATACATTTTGGAAGGTGCTAAATACGGAACAGTGTTGGCCTGAGGGGGAACTGGAGGGTGGGTGCTACGTTTATGCAACGATGCCGACAAAGACTCTTTTAGCTAATGTTTTGGTTTTACCACTTGATAATGTATTGTTTGGTACAGTCTAAAACTGTTTCTAGCAGCAGTAGAATTCAGAAAACAATCCGAATGTATCGTACAAGCTCAACACCAAACGACAGAAAAACAGATTTTGCAACTACCCAGGGAAGTCAAACATTTAGCATCTAAAGATCCAGAATTTTCCTCAGCGCTTTGTTGAAATTGAACTAGATCTGAAAGGAGATTAAATACTAGAACATATTTCCATCAGTTGGCCACAAACATGAGTCTAAATGAATGCTCGAGTTGCTCCAATAACAAAAAACAACAAAAATTAAATTTAAAAAATATGTTACTACAGCCTTAAAAATGAATAACCAAAGCAGTATCTTCAACTGACAATATTTCAATGATATCAAAACTATGGCTTGTCACATCTTTAAAAATCGACCGCCGATGGCCTGTCACACATCACGCATCTTGCCAAACATATTAATATAGCACCACATGTTTAACAAAACTGAACAAACTCCCCACCAGGAGTCATCTGACTGAATGTGTGACTTTAACTTGTAAAACTGGCAGCTGCTTTTTTGACAGCAGGGGCTTTCCTCCTCCGTTACCAGCCTCATTACGCTGGTAATGAGACTGGGGCTGGTGCTCTGTTTCAATATTTAAACGTGCTGGCGCCCCTCAAGGCTCCATGTTGGGGCCGTTCTGCAAACTCCTCCATGACCCCTCATTACCATCTGCGGGGGAGTGTCCCTCCTCCTTTATTTTTTCAAAGCGCTAGATCTTGCTTGCATCTCCCCCCGACTGTAGTCTCAGCCAGACCCGAGCGATCAGGGGGCTTGTTGAACATGGGACCCCTGGGTGCCACCTTTTCCCCAAGCGCCGGGGTGGCAGAAACACTGACAGCTAAGGGTGAGACGGGGAATCTCCCTCTGCAACGAGCACTCACGTGAAGATATGTTTACATTTCGCAGTATCCAGTCATCCAAGACTTGGCCCTTTCTTCCTTGAGCTGACAGAGTAGGTCAGCGTTGCAGGGAGGAGTTAAGAGAATGTAAAAAGCCTTTCTGATTGTCAGCTCTTTCTTTTATAACGCCAATGATCCTTCTGCTTGTTGGAGTCCTTGTGAATGGTGCAATTTCAAGTTTGAGAAATGGTTCAAAACTGACAGTTAAGACTATTATGAACAACATGCGACTGCAGCAGAAAAGATCAAACCCAACACCTCAACAAAGTGCCGGTTCTGCCAGTTGAAAATAAAAATAGAAAAACCAAACCGCAATGTACATAAAATTTTCAAATGTTGCATTGAGTATTAATGCAATACTCAATGCAGTTTTTGACACCTATTTTCTTCCCCATCTGCTACGCTTTTAATTCACCAGCTAATATTTCTGCTGTCTGTGGAGTCATAATTTAGTTGGCAAAAAGGAGGTTGTCAGAGATAATAAATGTAGCTGAAAAAAAAAAAAAACCACAGGGCTCTTTAGAGACATATGCTGTTCTGCTTGCCAGAAATCATTAGATTATTATATAGTCAGCTATAAATGAGCAGAAATTACAGACTTAAAAACTACCAGGACGAACTGATGCAAAATTGTGTGCGTACAAGTATATGCAGAACGAAGATGATGGTCAATCCGCTGCTCTCACTGCTGTAATGATTTAACTGTGTTTGCTGGAGGATCGATGTGCGCTGAAAAAGAGAATCCCAAAGCAGGGAGAAGTTTACAGAGCGTTAGCCTCGGGCTAAATGTTGTACAAAAACCAGCAACAACATCCCTTGAGATGAAGCGTATCTGTTGCTCCAGCTGAGCTTGTACTTGTAGGAGGTTTATATGCGCTCTGAAGGATAGCTTTTTATTGAAGAGGAGTGTATCCTTAAGGTAACTCTGTTGACTTTTCATTTGCTTCTTCAGCAACGGTGAAAGAAGACAGTTGAACGATTAGCGTTTTTGGTTTTCCAGCAATCTCCTCCAATTGTGTGGGTTTACTGAAAGGCTTGTGTTACAACACAGCAAAGGTAAAGGCTCGTCTCTTTATTTCCAACCCCGGTTTCACAGAGAGCCTATTTCCATTTTACCCTTATTATTCTTTAAGCATTCGGCAGGCATGAATTCAATTTTCCTTATTATGCCTTTATCAGTATGAAATTAAGGTTGATTGACTTTGTTGGGGCTACATCAAATGAAACATCCCTAATGGAACCAAAATGAAAATAACGTCATCTTCAATTGCTTTAAAATATTTCTCAATATACAGCCTACTTTTCTATTCCGCAGCCTCAGAAATAAGCTCCTCTTGTCCCAGGAGATAATAAATGAATTGAATCCCCCCCCCCCCCCCCACCCCAGCCCCCTCCTTCTTCCTTATCGGTCATCTATTTTTCCAGAGTAAGCTATTACTTGCCGGGGTTGCTAGGCAACAAGAAATATTAATAGCAGCTATTATTAGCCAGGCTTCTGCTAGAGTAGTACTAAAATGTGGAAGTGGGAAACATGAATGTGTTACATAAATCTCTGGACCTTTCACAGTGTGTGCAAGTCTCTGTTTGTGCGGTGATTTATTGCAATGACGGTTCATTTATGAGAAAAGGGGGTGTGAAATAAGAAAATGGAACATTACCTTGAAGGGCTATTTGAAAATAAATAATTGCAAAGGTGAAACAAAAGCTGTTTAAGAAGCAAGCCCTCCCTCTCCGGTTCCTGCTAGAATGCTGCCGGCTAAAAAAGGGCTGCTTTGTTACATATACCGGTGCGTGGACGTTACACTAGTATAAACTTTTTACATGAATACTGCACACATGCATCGAGTTTGTATGTTATTATCCTCTAAAATCAACTCGTCCAAATTATTGTATAGGATTTTCAAAACCAGCCATTGACACTAAAAAGCAGATTGACTAAAAATGTTCCAGTCAACAAGATATTTGGCTTGCACCAAGCGTATTCTGCACAGTAGCCAATGGATTGTGACCTAATCCTGAAGACTGGCTTTTAATGGAGGCACCCACAGAAAAAAAAAAAAATGAAGCTTGCAATTTATGCAGTTTGATTCTGAAAATCACATAAGACCTGATTAACGGAGGATAAATGCCACGGATGCTCACATTAAAGCATAAATATTCACGATGGAGGGCAGAGGAAAAAAAAAGTAATATTTATGTCAGATGAAAGTATATAACGTTGAATAATTCACCACACGGGCCATCTATAATTCATCTGGTTCGATCCAATGATTAAAGCATTTGAATGTGTTCGCCAGGGGTGTTTACATGTTCAGTCTGAAACATGTTTAACACAAGAAAAACTCCCTTTACTGGAGGGGGGGGGGAGTGGGGGTCCTCAGTATCCTTTTGAAAAGAAAAATCAGCTGACAAGGGATATCCCCTTCTCCTCCTCAAGATTTTCTGTTCAAAACATTTCACCCCCTCCATCCCTTCCCCGTTCCTCTTTTGCGTCGCCGATCATAACGAATGAAAATGTGCAGCGCGGAGTTCCATTTCTTTGCTCACTTTGAGGCAATGAAGTCTTTGAGTTGTGAAGCTGAATTGATATTAAACGAGCTGTGTTGCAAACGTCTCATATTTATAAATGTTGCATGTATTATACACTCTGGCCAAGTTTAGACTGCACTGTCTCGGCTTCCTTGGTCTCTAACCGGGCTAATTATCACTCTAATAAAGGAAGGCCTTGCTATTAAAAATAAATGATCAGAGATTATTGAGAGCGGCACACAGACAAATGTCATTTTACGGTTTCATTGCTGCATTGCTGATTTGATGTGGTTATCGCTTCAATGGAGTTTCAGAAGATCAATAACTTTTGGAAGCATTTTAAAAAGACAGATTTTTTCCACAACACAAACCTGTGAAACGTTCAGAGAAAATGTTCCCTGCGCTGACTTGCTGGCTGACTTCCAGCCCTCTGACCGCGGAGACTAATAGCCCACCGCAGCCCCTGACTTGCACGATCACAAAGGGCGGCAGCTAAACGGGGACAGACAAAAAGAAGGTGTACTCACCGAGTGCATAGGCCCGGAGAGGAGGTGGGTGTCCTGACCCAGCATGTTGGACATCATGAGGGCGGGCAGCTCGGGGTAGGAGTAGGTGTTGAGCAGACCGTTGTGAGGCAGGGAGTGGAAAGGGTAACCTGATTCGTGCTCCATGAGGTGCAGCAGAGATGGGTCGGCGTGGTTGGGGGGTGTGATTGGGGGGATCTCGTAGTCTTCATCCCCTGCTCCTCCACCACTGCTGCTTCTGCCCTGACTGGAGTAGCTCTGGAAATGCAGATACATGATTTTTTTTTGAAGAGAATAAAACTGCAATCACAGCAGCCTTTACTCATATGCTTATTTTTGCTGCATTTTCAGGGTTACAGGAGGCTAATTTGTTGCCAACGTATATTAATAACACAAAGTGCAGGTCCCAGATAGACTTTCATACGTATGGGCAAATTAGAGTCCATAACCCACCGACAGTAATTTGCAAATCTTTGGAACGTGGGAGAAAGCGCAGAGAAGAAAATCCACATGAACGGAACATGACAACATAAAAATGTTGTACCTGTGTCTCAAAACAGTGCAACATTTAGTTACAGCATAAATAGAATAGGGGGCTGGTTTCGTCACTTGAATCTTAAAGAAAACATGCCCACCAGACAAACGTACTACTTCACGGCATTTTAATGGAAAACTGAAGTTCAATAGCAATGCAGGAGGAGGAACTGCTACGAAACAAAAGATGTTCCAGAGTAATTAAAAAGCTTCGTAATTGGCTTTTAAAATGCACCTGTTGCACTTTGTTGTTCACATTTGTGTTCGCAGCAGACACTGAACTGCAAGCAGTCAATTCCGACTGTTTTGCTGAAAATAAAAATAATTAGAAATGCAAATTGTTTTACGCTTACAAAAGTGTAAAGAATTAATTCAACACAAACATACACAGCAAATTAATTAGAGTTAGACAACAACAGCTGCTGTACAGAATAATTTGCTTTAGAAATCTTGACAGCTTTAAAGCGACAAACTGTCAGCCGGCACGCCTTTAAAATACAGTTAATCAAATTCATTATGTGGAGAAACACCATTGACACTCAGTAGCTATTTTATAATCTCATTATTATGATGCCAATCGTATTTTTCAGAAACAAAGATGTAGACAAAACAAACCTTGCATTTCTTATTATGAAATGTGTCCAGTAAGTCCAAATGACCCCCAGCAGGTAAAACGGCACAGATTTTATGGTACTAATAAGGTGATACATGAGCGAAGCCTGTGCTTGTCTATTCCAGGGCCTATATCTTGACATAATATTACGCTGAGAAATATGGTTTTGTGCTCTCAAAAAGCATACTGAGGGTATTCACCAGGGAATGAAAAGCAATTTTGTCAGAGGCAATCTGATGCCAACTCCCATTTATAATGACTGAAGAAAATTAATCATCACAAATAATATTCCAGTGTCAGCCATTCAAGAGCTTTTTAATAGAATTTTTATTATTCATGTCTCGTGGTACACATCAACTAGTCCGTTCTGCAACATTTCAGAAATCAATTCAATATCATCTCCGTGTAGGCTGTCATCTCGCCTGCCAGTGCCGCAATTCATCTTGCAAACAAATACTTTTAGCAAACAAATGGCAAGAAACGTCTAGGAACAGCTACAATGTCCCCAGTAGCAGAACTGGTGCTTGAAGATAGGATAAAAGCCTCATAATGTGCACTATCATTAGGGAGAGAATACTAATAATAAAAGGGAGTAGTTTACTATCAGGGGGTGATGTGCTGTTTTCTCTTCCCATAACACTTACTCTTGGTGCTTGCTCAGAAATATTATCACTGACTCCTTTTCCCATGATAAAGGTTTTGCAAATGTCTTTGTTGTTGTTTATTATTTTTTATTGTTAACAAGCATATGCGGTAGGTTTCATTCAATGATCAAATAAAGACAAATCTCACTGGTTTGTGGATCTGTAGCAAATCTGCTGGTTCGAGCTTGTCAAAATGAGTATTCGCTGCTTTTCTTAGTCATCTATAATAAACTGAATATCTCTGTGTTTTTTTTAAACAAAACAAATATTTGAAGACGTCACATTGGACTCTGAGAAATGGGGATAGTGAGTTTATTAAATTCTATTTTATAAGCTAAGAGATAAATCAAAATTCATTGAGGAAATAATTAGATGATTAATCGATAATGACATTTTTCTCCTCAAGTCTAAAAGACAAAATACGTGATTTTCCAGTACTTTTTTAAAAACATAATTTTCAGATCTGTCACACCAAATTTGACTGTTTTCTCATCTTCCAGCAGAACCATGTTGAAGTATTGGTTAGGCTTCGAAAACCAACGCTTGGTTAAGGTTAGGGGACGATCGTTGTCATAGTTAAGATATTTTACACATTTGACTAATGCAGCTGTTTATCTCGGCAAGGTTTAACCTTGCAGGACTGTGAAAACTTCTAAAATTCAACAATCAGTCTTTGGTTTAACTGCTTACAGCTCATTGACATATAGGCACTGCTTCTCTATAAAGCTAGGAAGCTCAACTGGTTCAACCCTTTGTAATCGCGATAAAGATTAAATAAAAGAGAAGGAGAGCGTTAACACGTTGACGTATGTACCAAGATTTAAATGCTGTCCGAGGTTATTTTACGACCGTGCCTTTCATCGCTTTGGTGAATTCATATTGTCTTTACAGCTTCTTATGATGCCCTTGGAGATAAGACACGGGACAAGGACATCACAAGTTTAATATTTTCAAAAATAGATAAATAATTCATAAATATACTGTCTTTCAGGACATGGAGGAGAGTGTATAAAAGACAGAGGGGTCAGAAACAGACGCCAAATGTTGATTCAGCCTTCTCTCTCTAACCTTCCCCCTCTTCCTTCTAGAGGTGAAATTTAAGCAAATCTGTCATTTTCCTGGACAAGGACGTTCCTTTGGACCTTTGAAGAATCTACAAATCAATTTTTTCCTTATTTTCTTCCTGTAACTTCAACACGACAGCACCAAGCTTCTTTTGTGCATCAGTTGTGATAAGACATCAGAACACCATATTGCTTTATCTTAGTTTATAGATGTGAGATGCTGCTCTGTGGCATATTGACAATCATACGTGAAGCAGACCCTGGTTCTCTGGGGAAAAAAAGAGGATAGGAGATAGTTCACCCCAGTGTTGACTTTTGTGGAAGATCCAGACAAAACGTATACAACGTCTGATGTTCTACACTTAGATCACCTAAAACACAAAGAATATAAACTGGTTTTACCCAGGCGCCATCCTTCGACTGAACCAAACGTATGTCCAGTAGGCGAGAACTTGTCTGACAGAGACAAGACAATCTCCTGTTGTGTGCTACATGTATGAAGGGGAAACTCCGGACATTGTCCGGAGTTCATATCAGAAAACAGCTCTATAGTTTCTAGTTCTCTCCCTCGCATGTAATCCTTGTCCTGGTTTGTCACTATCCTCGGGCTACATGCCTTGTTAGGAAGGCAGAGCTACAGTAACAGCTGGAATTTCACTTTGACATGTAAGCTTTTAGGCTGAAAACTCTCTTTAACTCAACAGCTCCACTTTGTCAAGTTATCTTAAGTAATTAAGGCAACCTAAGTGTAAACAAATCAATCAGCTCAGCTAAAAGTTTTCTTGACACAAATGGCTTGGAAGATGAGATGAAGTCATTAGCTCGGTGATGGAGTCATTCGTGGCCTATAAGGTGTTTAGTCGAAGACAGCTCATGTGGGAACAATGATGTGTTCGTCAAAGGGAGCAGAATGAATATGTTGCACAGTACACCAGAGAGCCTGTCATGGCTGATGGGGGGCAAATTGTCCAAAGACAAGAGCTGTCTATCTTTGATAGCCTTTGTTATTACAGCTTCAGTGACTGACACACTCAAAGTGTTTCTTGTAATACGAAACACTGAAATGCTTGAAAAAGATCTAATCAGAAAGAAACTATTTTTGTGTCATAAAACTGTTAACTTTGAATGAGCATGCAGTGTCCTATGGAAAGTCATCCAGCCATATGCTACTTTGTGGAAAGAAATGACAGCAGCATTATTTTTGGTGACAAACAACAGCTGGCCGTGCATACATAAAGGTGTTCACGTCCACTCTGTGTATTTCAGATAGACGAATGGCAACAGTAAATCTTTAAAAGATCTTATGGGGACTTTCAAAATTCACCTTCAAAGATCAACCTTGCAGAGCCGAGAGAGGGTAAAAATCAAACTCATCATCAGCGGGTGTTGAACATTGCTGAGGTGTGCTGCACAAGTGACCATTACGGCGATGGTCTGCAGGGTCCACAAAGGCTATCTGACCTGGCTTTGAAACGACAAGGAACTCCATTTGGGTGATGTATCAAGGGAAGCAGACAGAGTAGTACAATAGAAGGAGAATGGAATAGCAGACCCACCGGGCTGAGTGACAGCAAGACAGAACTGGGATAAGTGAAGTGTGCAAGAAGGGGGGGTGGGGGGCGTTTTACCACGACTGATAGTAGCTCAGGGTCATTCGCAGCGTCCGTTACCAAAGGTGGGCTGTGGTGTGCTTCAACCAATAGCAAAAGGAGTGAGCTAACCTCTGCCATGCTCCCCCATGCACTGGTAATTCTCTCAAATGTCACATCAAAATGAATCTCATTTAGGTGGATAAAAAGGACCTGACTCTCCATTGCAGATGTGGGCGGACCTGTGCTGGATTGTACCTGAACTCTAAAGACACAGCTGCAAGGGAAGTGTTTTGAAAAGGTGTGGCACATTTAAGTGTGTTAAATAAAAATAAAAAAAAGAAGAATAGAAGAAATAACTCACAGTTATAGATCAAAGATGAAGGGTGAAAAAATATCTCTCATCTTTTTACCGGAACCGAGAGAAATAGAAAGTTCTTCAATGTTTGAACCAAAGGCTGCATTTTTTTTGTTGGAATGTGGAGCAATACTGTGGTCTCACAAATTTCCTATTCTTATTCATTAGAGAGAGTCATATAAATAAATAAAATATGTTGTCTCGTAGTCACTCATCCCCCCCAAGGGAAAATGGAAGCCCCAGTAATCACATATGGCACAATAGCTCGCCCATAATCCCCTTTATTTTTATTTTCATGATGTCACTCTCTTTAAGCCCCTTGCTTTATGAGTCGCAAACGGAGTGGAGAGGGGAGGAGAGGAGGAGCAGAGAGGAGAGGAAAAAGCAAGGGAGGGGTGAAAACAAATGATGTGGATCCCTCATTGTTCTTTCTCTATGCCCTCATTCCAGTCAGGGTAATAAGAGAACATTGTGATTTACTGTCAGTGAAGCGCAAGAGTGCATCAGAGAGAATCCACTGCGGCAGGGGCCATTAAAATAGATTTAACTTCCC
Organism: Anarrhichthys ocellatus; assembly: GCF_004355925.1. Lineage (NCBI taxonomy): Eukaryota > Metazoa > Chordata > Actinopteri > Perciformes > Anarhichadidae > Anarrhichthys > Anarrhichthys ocellatus. The sequence goes on along the minus strand of NW_022280035.1, from coordinate 13,918,939 downwards.
ACAGTATTAGGCCAGATGTCTACACTTCTATTATATTTCAATCAGCCATGACCTTGGTCTCCATATGATGAGAAAGATCACTGGGATAGAGGGAAAGAGAGAGTGAAAATAAACGGAGAAAACCAATAGAAATATCAAACTACTTAGTCCCACTAAATCCATCTGCTCCACTGTGCAGCAAATACAGAGAGAGGCTGGGACAGAAATAGAGCCAAGGTTTCAAGTTCTCTTAAAAGAGTGTATGAATCATTGAGTGCACTCTCGCTGCTGATAAGTTGCAGTTTTTTTTTTTTTTGGGGAGGGGGGGGGGTACTGCTTTTCTGCGGGGTATGCATTTGAGGAGGGACTGAGGGAGTACGCCAAAAAGAGTGGGACATTGGGTGTTTTGATGTTCTTTAAAACCTCAGACATCGTGAAATATGAATCTGTTCATATTCCTCCAACAAGGGGAAATGTTGACATCTCACATTACCATGGGTCCCTCGTGTTGAACATTTCCCTCAAATATTTTGTCAACCTGTTGTTAAACTCTAAACTCTCTCGATCTCAATAAAATCATTATGTGTACATTGTTTTAATAAAATCCTTACTCTGCGGCTGTGTAAGGATTTTCACCCGTTTCAGCTCCATGAAAGCAGAGCAGCGGTCATAGTATGTTCTAGTTCAGAGGCTGATGGTAATTGGACTTATTGGCTGACATGGACTGACCTACATAAAGAACTACCGATCCTTGGTTACAACTGTAACTTACAATCCCTCCTAGCATGGGCGTGTGTGTTGTGGTGAAGTTCTCTGATGCTCCTCCAGCATTGTTTCCAGATATTTATGCCCCAGTACTGGTTTCGAGTTGAAAACTGTTTTCATACTGAATTCATGCTCCTGAAATTGTACGCTCCCTTGAAATCTAAATAGACACCGTGCAATATGTATCTCTTCTTCATTCTTGCGACCTTGCCAGCGGCTCCGTACGGCCTCAAAGAGGGAGTGAGATGTGTGTTGGCGTTTTCAGACCCTCGTTTTTCATTTTCCATCCTTTGTCTCAAATGTCCCCCTAACTTTTTCTTGCAGGAAAAAGGATGCAAGGGAACAAGCATAGAAAGAGAAACACTTTCACTGAAGTCGGGGGGTTGTAAAGTGAGGAGGGCTTTGCAGTTGTGGTGATGGGGTATAATGGTGCACTGTGAGTCACTGTTAAGTAACGGTGTCTTTTCACATCAGCATCGCCCACATTGGGTGTGCAGTGCCAGGGTGTACACAGAGAGAGAGAGAGAGAGAGAGAGAGAGAGAGAGAGAGAGAGAGAGGCCCTCCCTTGATGGTGGTGGTGTGGGGGACATCAGCTGGTTCTACAAGCCAAACAACATCTGGATTTCTATCAATGGCTGATTGACAAACATCAACAGAATTATCCATCTTTCTTTTATTTGATTGGTATCTAAATAGTTCGACATTTTGGGAATAATTGATTCAAATATTAAAGATTCATACCACCTTCATATCTGTACGCTAAATATTAAGATTAATTCGAGTGTCAATCTTCTCGTCCAACTCTTGGAGAGAACGTGAATAAGTGCATTTACCTGAATGTCAAACTCTGCCTTTAAGTTGTTTTAACTTATTAGCATAATTCCCAACATGCATTGTATTTCAGATTACATTTCAGAGTCTTCCCTTTTTTTGTGATTTGAAGGACGTTGCTTATTCTTGTTAAATTTCTGTTTGCAGGTAGGTCACATGGTCTTCTCTCTAATCAAAGTCAACATGCCCACTTCAACCACTTCTCATTCTGTGTGTTTTTAAGTACTTCCAACAACAATTGATCAACAGCACAGATCCTCAACGTGAATGTGGTTTCAGCAGGACAGCGAAAGCTGCAATGAATAATATGAACATATCATCGGTCATGACCAATATAAATTATATTATCATATATATACTCTATATATATGATATATATGTATGCACATACTGTACATAATCAACCAGTCCATGTATATTCAGTATTTATCTATTTGTATTATTTGTTTACAACTCTCAGAACACTTATATATAGATGTTTAATTTATATCATTGTTCATTGGCACTTTTCATATGTATTTATATACTACTATTACATATTGTTACATACTTGTGTACTGTCTAGTCTTTCCCTTTATTTGTCCAGCTTGGTTGTCCTTGTTCTTAGCTGTTATGTCTATTTATCTCAGTCAACACGCGAGAGCAATGCAAAAAAAAATGACAACAAAGATTTCTGATTCTGAATAGTCAGAGTAGAATATAAGGGAACAGACTTGAAACTGCTTTACTAGAATAAAAAAGTCCACTGAAAATCAAAGCTGAATAACTTACAAGTTGTTAGCTGAACTTAATTTCTGATCTTCTTCTGACTTTTGACTATTATTACTATTACTACTATGACTATTAAATAAATTGGACAAATGAGTCACCTATGTGACTTAATCACTTGATGTTTCTTTTATAGTGTCGTTATTACATTTGATGATTACCATTACTTTGTGGTGTGTATGTTTGTGCACACATTTTTAGGTGATGGCAGTCAGCTGGGTAAAGAGCGAGACAGAGACAGAAACAGAAAGAAAGATAATGAGAGAGTAAGGGCGTGTCAGAGTTAATACACAAAACAGACACAGAAAGGGAAGGAGGAAGAGAGAGAGAGAGAGAGAGAAAGAAAGAGAGAGAAAGAGAGAGAGAGCGCCTGTAGTCAACAAGTGAGGTTTCTATTCTAATCTCGACCATCAGCTACTGTTCTCTTGCAGCCGGCCAAATCAATAGAGACGCACGGCTCAGCAAGACAACTGGAACAGAAAACACACAAGCACCATTAGGCAGAAACATGCGGCTTCTCTGAAGACCAGTGGCCCCTGAGTTTCCTCTGCTGCACAGGAACACAATGCAACTAGTAAAACACTTGAAGAGACGCACACAATTACTATCAACCTTCCTGCCACTGGCTTGTTTTTCTCTCTCAAAATTCCCTAACCCGCTGTTTTTCTAAATCTACCCTCTTTTGTCTCTAATTTTCCCTAATCTAGCGTATGCACGTTTATACACATGGACATGCTTCCACATAGACAGATTATAGGGTGAGAAGCCAGCCAAAACACAGAAATATACATGGAGGTACAAGTCAGATCAGGCCTGATATGAATCTAAATGAAGAAAGCTAATTGCTCTTTATACAAAACTTAAATATGTGTGGGCGTGGTTTGGAGGCAGCCATTTTGGTTTGACTGTGATCATTCTCATGCAGCTATTTTAGTGCTGCAAAAATATATACTACAGTAAGCAACATTTGGCATGCATGCACGTGATAGCCCGATAATCAGAATCAATTGCCATTTTCACCTTATCATTCAGCCTGAAGCCATGTTCAAGTTTCTTGTTGCCCTCAGTAGCGACTGATTTGTCTGCAACGACTATTAGAACACTTTTAAAAAAAACTTTTTTGGAAGGAATTACAGCGACACATAACGTCCCCAGAGAAAGCTCTGATTGGCTCGGTTGTTTTCATAATCAGCGGTCAATGAGCACTTGTTAGACCTACATGTATTTGAATCTTTATAGTAGGCTTCTGGAGCAAGCCTATGTGAGTGATTCATACTCCGTATGGCTCACAAGAACATTCTCAATCAATCAGGATAATGGAGATATTTAATAATCTTTAATTTGTGTGTGGGTAGATATACAACGCTGGCTGATTAACCAAATAACACTCCCACTCGTTTGCATATAGGCTGAAACCTCAATAAATGAACAGAATGGAAAACATCAATATCAAAACATCAGGGAGCTCCATATGTGCAGCATAATATCTTGTACAGAAACCGTAGAGTATTCAAAGCCTTGAAAACATCTTGTTTGAATGGACAGATTGTGTCCAAGCATACAGTAAATGGCCCCTTTAAAGCTGTTTCTGATTAGCGGTTTTCTCTTTTTAAAAGCCCAGAGATGTTATGTGTAATGCAATCCCCTGGCTGTGTCAAACTGCTACCTCAGTGCGTACGCTGTGGAAGACCCCAGACATGCAAACAAAGGAGTCTCTGTTCTGGCTTCATGCACCTTATTTACAGGCACACATCATGTGAAGGCTCGGGTGGGCATCTCGACGCAGTGTTAAAACTTGCATTAAGAAATACAGGCTCCTTCTTTCACAACATGTGTGACCATTGTGAAGACACTGTATGTGAGTAAAATTCTTTCTGTAAGTGCTGTTTACACTCAATAAACAGAGGAGAAAGAGTGGAAATGCTGATACTTTCCATCTTAGCATGTTTGAAGCATTCACAAGCACAGTTAATCTGAATAAAAAATAATAAAAGGAAACAAATAATAACATACAAAAGCACCAGAATGTAGCATATTCATGAGACAGATTTCAAATGGATGCAGAAAATGATTCCTTATTAGCAACTTGTAATTTGTCTGATTTTAACTTCAAAAGCAAGCTGTATGTAACAAACCACTGCATTTTTTATGATGCATAAATAAAATGCAGACATTTTGATGTGGTGGCTTTGAAGATATTTATAAGTTAACCTCTTCAGACCCTTTGGCAGGTTAACCGCTGCAAATACGTGGCTCGTACCCAAGTACTGCTGAAATGCACAGAAATTATTCATTCTAGTCCAGATCCCAACACCAGAGGACATGCTAAATTACAAGGAAATATGCAGGAACTTAAGCACAAGACAACTAGAATGTAATGATTTGGCAAGCTCGCACAATAAAAGGAGGGTTAAGGGTGTCTAGGTGGTCAGACTTGGAAAAAGATTGTGTCTAGATATCAAGATCATTGCGAACCACTGGATTATTTGCCATCAGGGCTGCAACTATGAAACCTTAAACATAAAACATACCTTTTCTAAATTTGTAATTAAATCTGCTGTATTTAAAAAAAAAAAAATCGGATGCCAAACAGTGAACTCTGTGTTTGGAGGGCTATTCAGGACTGGTGTGTAAGCCTCTGTTTGACGGCGCTGACAGAGCATCAACTGCAACTGGCATGTTTTGAAAAGCCCAAATTGCCTTATCCACTAAGAAGGTATTTGTTGACACAACACTGCAAACCTGGAATGGGTGTCAATGATTGACACATGGCCGCTGCAGCAGAGAGACTACAAAGCTGGACATATATCCCAATTAGCTCACACCCATGTATGCACGCAAAGTGACATAATTAGGGCAGACAAGGAAATGTGGCAAACAACGATGGACCTCATAGTCTGTGATGCGTGCTATAAGCAGACAATAAGCTGCTAAAGCTCCCACTCGACCTCGTTATAGTCAGTCAATCCCAACATCAAAGGAAAGACAACCTTATGGTACAGGAGGACGGTGTGTGCGCGTGTGTGTGTGAGTGACAGAGTTTATGAGAGTAGGTGTGTGTATGGGTTTATGAGAGCGTATGTGTATGGTTTTTGTGTGCACATGCATACGTTCTTGTTCATCATTTGCAGAGAAGCCTTTTTGGAGAAGGAAGTGGTTGTAAAGTATTTTAGACATCATTTTTCACACCACATAGTATATACATGATCGTATTTAACTCATCCCCATTGTGTTGGGGTAGCAGAAATTTCTGATGCAGCTACTCAAACTCTCAACTAGAGGTTGATCAGTTTGGCCAATTAATCGACAGTCACACAGAGTCGTCCATCACTGTTTTGTATGGAGGCTCCATACACATAACGAGGTCCACTTTTGCTGAAAATATCTGGGCGGGGGGGTGGGTGATTTGCAGAGAAGCCTTCTT